>NC_090379.1:110711349-111011349 GCF_036365525.1 Heterodontus francisci
TGCATCTTCCACCTGTTATCCCATTCTGCTAGCCTATCTATGTCCTGTTGCCGGCAGTTCATATCATCCTCATTGTTTGCCACTCCTCAAAGCTGTCATCTGCAACTATTGACATTCTACTCTGTGTTCCAAGATCCAAGGGATTTATATATAGTAAAAAAAACAGTAATCCCAGCACTGACCCTTGGGGAATACTGCTGTCTACCATCCTCCAGTCTGAAAAACAACAATTTACTATGACATTTTCTGTCTATGTGTCTATGACTCTATGACTCTATTGAGATTCTACTCTGTGTTCCAAGATTCAAGGGATTTATATATAGTAAAAAAGAACAGCGGTCCCAACACTGACCCTTTGGGAATACTACAGTCTACCATCCTCCAGTCTGAAAAACAACCATTTACTATGACATTTTCTGTCCTTAAGTCAATATTTTTTATCCAATTCTTGATCAGCTTTCTTCAGATAAATAAGCTTTATCATGCTAAGCCGGACTTCTTTCTCAATTATCTTCCTAACCTGCTGATCAATTTCATTTTTCTCCTGTACTCTATTGAGTATTTAGATAAGTTACAAGGGCGGTGTTTCCAACTTCTTCCCATTTAGCGATTTGCCAGTATCTTCTCAATCAAACCAATTACTACTTCCCACAGGATAATATTCCCTGCAGCCAACTGACGGTGGACAACCCCAATTTACTAGGTGCGAATGTTAGCTGGAATCGCCAAATTAACTTTCCTTGTCGAACGTAATGCACCTCAGACGCTTCTTCTAAACCCTATACTACATTTCCTAGCTTGATGTGTATTCAGCCCCTTTAAAAGTACATATCCTTCAATATTAGCTTTTTTGTCATAAACTACAACCTTCTGTGATGACGCAGTCAGAAGTCCCGAAACATGCACAGGGCTAATATACATTTATACACCATAAGCAAATAAATGTCGAATTTAGTGCTAAGTTTTCCTCATGAATTGAAGCAAATTTGCAGTCCGAATCAGTAATTTGCACCAATTGTGCCACCTGATTCGTGCGTCCTTCACCACTTCCGCTGATTGACCAAATATTTTGCAGCCTGATAAGCCGAAGTGTCTGGTTTGAATACTGACCGATTTATGCAATGCGATGCACGCTTGCCTCGCTCACTGGCGGATGCGTGTGTTGTCCCAGCCGCTGGATTTTTGCATCAGGGGTTTGAAAGAGGTCTGGAGGAAGAGGTTGCCTGCGCAATAGCTTTTCCCAAAGCCAATGCTATGGTAATGGGACTATTGACTAATGGGACTAACTCATATTCCGACTGTAGGGCAGTGGAGGCATCTGTCTGATCAGCTAGCGCCAACAGAACAAATGCGTTGGAATATCCGATTCAAGACTGATTCAACTTGCGTGGCAATATGTTTCCAGCAGCCATCAAGAGACCCCTGTATTGTTTGAAGTTCACCGTTCAGTATCAGATCTGATCACAGGAAGGCGATGGTCGGCAGAAATGAACCGGTGCGAAGCAGGGGGACCTTGTGCTATTGGACCTTCAGAACCTGAACCCTCTCCACGCCACCGCCAAATAACAGAAGTAGTCGTTAGAATACATCAAACCCACCGTGACTGCCGCCAGAAGCAACCCCAGCACTGTTGCTGGTACCTGAAATGTTGTTATCAATGGAGGTGTGGGACCTAGAATTTTGCAGTGCCCCGGAACTAGCCCTTCAACCAGTTAAGAGGCACATGACTAATAATTAGCTACATGCTTCAGTTATGCAGTAGTGAAGTGAGGAGCAGTTAGCAAATTGTACATGCAAGGAGGTTGTGGAAATATTGTAGTTAAATGTCGTCATTTATTAAAGGACACAGCGTCCTGTTCTTTTCTTTGCCATAATAAATATCAATGCAGCACACAATACACAATCGGACACGTCCGCAGGATGGGAGATGGTCGCATACCCAAGGACCTTCTGTATGGTGAGGGTCCAGACGGCCAGTGGGGCTCCCAAAGCGCTTCAAGGATGCTTGCAAGTGTGACATGAAGGCTGTCGCACCTGGGAGTCACTAGCTGACGAAAGAGGGAAATGGCGACGCATCATACAGACTAGTGTGCACCACCACGATGGCTAGTGGTCACAACAGCTTGCCAACAGGTGCCAACGCCCCCCCAAAAAACTCACAGCATCACTTGGCAGCTTCATGTGTGGCACTTGTGGCAGAACCTGCCTCTCAAGGATTGCCCTTCACAGCCATTAGCAAAGGTGCACCAAGAGAAGAGACCACACCTAAATAGATTGTTTGCTGCATGTCCATCACCTTTCAGAGATTGAAGTATTCCAACCAACACAGTACTCTGTAATGAGCTGTTCAATTATTACAATTCACACTGGGTGAAAATGTGCCTCTCTGCTTTATCTGCTACAAAATTCACACAAGATCCTCCACCTCTCAGCCCCTGCCCTATTTGAACAAATATGTTTCCTGTGAACCATGGCTTGCTGATTCAGGTAATGTGATTAGAATTTTCAAAGAAGAAAATAACCATCTTGGAAGCTCCAACCTTGACGCATCTTAAATGTTTATCTGGCACAACATTAACCAAAGTACAAGACACCAGCGCATGTTAATCCTAACAGGGTGTAATTTTGTCTATAATAGTTTTTGAATATGTGATTGAACTCTTCTCTCACATAATGCCTTTCTTATATTTCTGTTTTGTTCCCAACTTAGTTTTGGAAAAGATAGTTTATCGCGGTCCAAAGTGAAATGAGATAGCTGCCGAAATGTGGGAAGGGCCCAAAAGTGAAATCCACCGCAATAAATGAAAAATAAAAACGAACATTGAAGGGAATCAAGGTGGGATGGTCTTATTGGAGTATATCAAACCCTAAAAGGTACAGCCAAGATAAACATCAATACGTTTAACATGTCCATACTATTACAATAGAAAGAAGGCATTGTGGGAAGTGGGACATTGAAAAGACAGGTTAGATCTAACTTCTTTAGGAGAAGACGATGGGTAGATTGAATGGTGTTCCAATGGAACGGGGCTAATTATATCAGTACATTAAAGAGAAAAAAATGATAGAGTAATATGTGATTTATGAAGGGGTGGAACATTTCCTATTGACTGAAACCAGCCAATTTGGCGGCAATGCTCCTGTTGACCCCATCCAAACTCATGCTCCTGTTTTTCATTCAAAGTGTCACTATAAGTTACATAGCTGAGCTTTCACGTGCCTTTCTATATGCTACATAATTTGAAGTTCTGACCTTTTTTTTTTTGGAAACCACTAGCAAAGTTTAGGGCAGCTCCCATCAGAGGAAATGTAATTGTATAATGGTAGAAATAATGCAGTACTGTTGCAACAAGTTCACTTTCTTATGCTTCTGTTTTCTTTCCAGTTCAATTTTGTGGCAGTTCGGTTATCGTTGCCCACAGTGTGATGAGATATCAGGTGAAATCAGCGAAGGGGTCGAAAGTGAAATTCAGTGTGATTGCTCTGTTTTTCAAACGTACGTGACAATTAAAGGGATGGCTGTGGGGGTGGGGGCAGGGGCGAGGGGTCTTGTTGGAGGATTTCAAATCTGAAGATAATAGAGCAGATAAACGACAATACGCTTAGCATGTTCATAGATATGCAATAAAAATACAACATAGTCTGAAAACACTGTTTAGATCGAATTACTTCTTCCAAGGTGATCGGTAGATGGAATGATCTTCCAAGAGAGGTAAGACACCATGATTATAAACATAGAAATGTTAAAGTACCTAAGGAGGCCATTAGGTCCATCATGTCTGTGCCAGTCGAAAAATAACTATACAGCCTAAGCTGACTTTCCAGCTCCTGGTCTGTAGGTTACTGAACTTTATCCAAGCATTAAAAAAGTGAGCGTTTCTGCCTCTACTACCCTTTCAGACAGTAGGTTTTAGATATCACCACTTTCTGGGCGAAAGGAATCTTCACAGCACATCTCTCTAAACCTTCCACCAATTGCTTAAAATCTATGCCCCCTGGTTATTGACCTCTCTACCAATGGAAATAGGTACTTCCTATCGAATCCAACTAGGCCTCTCGTAATTTTATATACCATAATTAAAACTCTCCTCAGCCGCCTTGTGCCAAATCGCTCCTCCCCCCACCCCGCCTCCACACCCCCCCCCCCCCCCCCCAGAGTATCCAATCTTTCCTCATGCCCAAAATTCTTCATTCCTGGCAACAACCTTGTAAGTCACCTCTGTACCTTTTCTGGTGTGATCACACCCTTCCTATAATGCGATGAGCAGGACAGTAAGCAGTACTCTAGCTGTGGCCTTACTCGTGTTTTATACAGTTCCAGGATAACTTTCCTGCTCTCATACTCTGTGCACGGCTGGTAAAGAAAAGTATCCTATCGAGATTCTTAACCAACTTATCTACCTGTCTTACTACCTTCAGAGATCTGTAGGCATGCAGTCCAAGGTCCCTCTGTTCTTCTTCACCTCTCACAAAATTGGTAGTTGGGTGCGCCTACATCACACGAGTGACTACATTTCATTGGCTGTGAGGAAAATGGGCCGTCCCGAGGTCTGGAAGAGAATTATATAAATGCCAGTCCAACCGTTGCCACGAATCTTTACCCTGTTTCACTCCTCCTCCTTGTGCGACAGCCACCGCAGCTCACAGAAGATCCATCAGGGGAATTCCACAGGAAGAGAAAGGATGACAACAGTCCGGCTGTTGGAGCAGTCCATCGACGATCCCCAAAAGGAGGGGAGTACCGATTCCAGCACGATCACTTTGGAGAACACATACGAGTTCTGCGAACACAGTTTAAAGATCGCTCGATTCATCAACGCTAATCTTGGCTATTCTGCTTATGTCTGGGAAGCTGTAAGTGAGCTGGATTAATAGGATAGAGGCAACGCTGGCCTGTTACATTTAATGTATTTACCTGAAAAATGCAGCCCATTGCACTTTGTCTCTGTTCTAAGTTACAGTTTAAAATCTCCGTCCTTTCCTGACACCAAGTTTCGGGAATATATCACAGATCTGGCGTATCTCATCCATAGTCCGTTGTGTGGCTGGCTGCAAGGTGCATTTCCCACATACATTTGAAACTGAACAATATATATTTCTCTGGTCTCTTGTTGGCTGTAATAAAGGCTTTAGCGTAGCTTCCCTCACTGATGCCGGGTGTTTTGTATTTCCACCTTTCAATTTCCTGCTACTGGAGTTACTGACTTGATCGGTTCCACGTTAACCCGCTACTTCCTCTCGCTAAATAGGCATTCGACATCGTTCGGCCAGACGTGGAGCTTCTTCAGAGCCGTGCTCATTGTTGCTGAGGAGTAACCTATCTCACAGGTAGCGCACTTTAGAACAAGGTCATTGGATGGCATCCACGAGGATGACTAAAGCAGGACAGACCAAAACTCACAACTGGGAACTTCTAGTGCTGTTTAGACCACAACCAACAGCATCTTCATGTTAAGCCATTGGTGCAGCTTTTACTGCGCTCTGGATATTTGCATGTTGATCAGTTAATGTGGGCAGCGGCGAAGTGGTGGGGCAGCAGGTTGGATCACGTTACATCAGCAGGAGAGAGCAAGAATCAGCGCTAGATGACCAAACACGCCAGTGCTGATCTAAACCCACTCGGAATTGGTGAGAGTGTCCGACTGACAACAGTTCTAAAGAGCCTTCCTTTATTGCTGTAGGCAATCATTTATTCCCAGTTCCCGCACATCATTAACATCGAGTGTCGGTATTGAAGAGCTTTGCATAACTTTCTGAATGAGCTAATCATATGTTACGTGTTCCATCATTTCAGGGGATTTTTCTTTGTCGGTACTTTGAGAAAGAGAGCATCAATTTTACTGGGAAGAAGGTGATTGAGCTGGGATCCGGAACTGGAATCGTGGGAATTTTAACAACTCTACTTGGTGAGTCAAAGGGTGGGAAGTGAAATGAGCCGCATCCCCTTGCTGATGTTAGAAAGTAGTATGGACAACAAGGAGAAGGCGCGTTTATACCTTGAAAGGTGTGTTCTCAATCCAAGAGGGTTGGAGGTTGTTGGTTAACCCCCATCGCTGCTGGTAGACGTGTATTTGGAGGATCCAGCCTCCTTGCTGTAGACGGTTAGTTCTCAGCTTCTAAGGGAATGTAAATGAAGAATAAAATATGTGCACCTGAAGTTATTGAAACAAAAACACTGAATTCTTCATTACACTGTTAGAACCCAAAGGCATGAGCTGAGAAACAGATTCAATCAATTTCAAGTTGTGTGATTTCTGAGATCGAGCCAAACTGGTGCAGTACAGAGCTACAGCACTGTGCCTGACAAAGTGGGAAATTGCCCTGGTACGTCCTGACAACAAATAGCAGGGCAAATCTAAACCAGCCAATTTTCTCCCATCAGCCTAATCTCTATCATCAGCACGGTGATGTCGACAGCACTATCAAGAGTTACTTACTCACCAATACCCTGCTAACCAATGTTCAGTTTAGGTTTCACCAGGTGCATTCATTACAGCCTTCGTCCAAACATGGGCAAAAGAGTTGAATTCCAACGGTGGGATTGAGAGTGACTGCCCTTGATATCATGCAGCATTTCACTGAGTATGGCATCAAGGAGAACTAGCAAAATTGAAGTCAATGAAGAATCTCCACTGATTACCAGCATTCCTAACGCAATGGAAGATGCTTGTGATTGTTGAAACTGAATCAACTCAGCTCCAGGAATCACTGCAGGAATTCCTCAAGACAGTGTCCTAAACCCAATGATCTTCAGCTGCTTTATCAATGACCTTCTTTCTAACATGAGGTCAGAAGCAGAGATGTTTGCTGATGATTGTACAGTGTTCAGTAGCATTTTCAACTGCACAGATAATGAGACAGTCTGTGCACAAATGCAGCAAGACCTAGTTAACATTCTGGCTTCGACTGTTAAATGGCAAGTGGCATGCATGACACACAAGATGGTAGGCAATGACTATCTCCAAAAAATAAGAGTTGAACCATCTTGACATTGAATGGCATTATCATCATCGAATCACCCACCGACAACATCCTGGGGGTTACTATTGACCAGAAACTTAATTGAACCAGGCACATAAATACAGTGTCTACAAGAGCAGGGCAAATGCTGGATATTGTGGTGCAAGTGACTCAACTCCTGATTCCCCAGAGCCTGTCCATCATCTAAAAGGCACATGTCAGGAGTGTGTTAGAATACTCGCGACTTGCCTGGATGATTGCAGCTTCAACAACACTCAGCATGCTCGACTCCATTCAGGACAAAGCAGCCTACTTGATTGATACCCCATCCACCACCTTAAATATTCACTCCCTCTACCGTTGGCGCAACATGGCTGCTGTGTATACCATCAACAAGATGCACAGCAGACAATTGCCAAGGCTTCTTCGACAGCACCTCCCAAGCCTGTGACCTCTATCTTCTCGAAGGACAAGGGCAGCAGATGCATGGGAACACCACCTCGAAACTCCCCTGCAAGTCACACACCATCCTGACTTCGAAATGTATCGCCATTCCTTCATCGTCACTGGGTCACAATTTTTGAACTGCCTTCCTATCAGCACGGTGGGAGTGTTTTCACCACATGGACTGCAGCAGTTCAAAAAATTGGCTTACTACCACCTTGTAAAGGGCAATTAGGGATTGGCAATAAATGCTGGCATTGTTAGCGACGCCTACACCCCGTGAAGGAATAGTAAAAAGCTGAATGTTTGTATGTACCAATGCTAACCCCAATCCCGGGGTCCAAGGGCTCCACGCTTGTTTATGTCGGCTTACAGTATCTCCTGCAAATGTAATACTTGTGAAGTGAAGTGAATTGTGTCAGTATAATTAAAGCAAAATACTGCGGATGCTGGAAATCTGTAATAAAAACAAGAAACGCTGGAAATGCTCAGCAGGTCAGGCAGCATCTGTAGAGAGAGAAGCAGATTCAACGTTTCAGGTCAGTGACCCTTCATCAGTAATTTGTTTCTGCCTATGAGAGGCATTGTATATGTAAACAGCTTTATGAAATCTTATAATTTAAAGAACAGCTGAGGTGAATGTTTTGGTGACGTCAGGCAATGCACAAATGTGCCGACGGATGACTCCTCAATTTTAAAGAAATGTTTCCGTGTTGTTCGCGTGAACAGGTCATTGCAGCTGTTGCAATCGAGCAGCTGTGCCCGTATGTTACGAAGGGGTACAACCTACTCCACGCCTACTGACAGAGCACTCATTACGGAGAAATATAACCTGGCGCAATACTGCCTGGTATTGTTTGGACAATTCTTCTTTGGCCTGTTAATTTTGCTCTGTGATCACAATGTAGGATCAGTAGTCGAGTGCAAACCGGCGTGGAAATGGATTTTTTTTTCTCTCCTCAGGTGGAGCTGTTACCCTGACAGATAAAGAGAACATCATGAAGCAAATAGAAAACAATGTTGCCATCAACATCCCAGTTGAATTCAGACACCGTGTAAAAGTGTGCCCCCTGATTTGGGGTGAAGACCACACTAACTTTCCTACCGACTACGATTTCATTCTGGGTTCGGATATTGTATATAGCTCAGTTTGCTATCCGGCTCTAATAGAAACATTGCGCTATCTCGCCAGCCAAGGGGCCACAATTTACCTCTCTTCACAAATACGAAAGAGGAATGGCTCCCCCTCATTCCATGATGATCTTCTTCCTCAGCATTTTAGCTGCCAGATTGTTGACAGGTCCAAGGACAAAGAGATCATTCTGTACAAAATGACCAAAATTGGCACAAGTGCTGGGGATGGGCTTCTGAGCGAAAATAACTGACTTCCCGATCACTGAACCTGACACTGGGTTTGAACGAGCCTCCCTATCATGGTTTTTAACATTCAGAATAAATATTTTTCAATATTTTCTCTTAAATTTAAGTTCCACTCCTATTTCTCCCTTTCTACCTGATGACATGACTTCTCGGGGCCCGAATGCTTTATGATATCTCGCCCGTGCCTAATTGCCCCTGTTTGAGGATAGAAGGGTCGCGTTGGCGAACCTTATCACGATGCGCCACTAAAGTGGTAAGGAGTTTAATAACACACGGGTTTCAATTCCAATGCCAGCAAGGAAAATTATGAAATGAATTGCAATAATTTAGGGGGGGGGGGGCGGGTTTGAGTGGGGCGGGGGGGGGGGGAGGGGGGGAATTGGCAGCAGCAAAATGAGCAAGTCAACTGATGGCTGTAACCAAATGTCCTGTTATTGCTGCAAGTGACTCCAACCCGGACTACGTGACTGACTTTTAATGCCATGCACCTCTTGGTCATTAGTTTGGTCCTTGCCAGTACCGTGTTCATCGCAAGAACAAATTAAACCATATTCCAGCATGCAGCCTTTGAGTTGAGCTTCAGTAAATAGCATTGTATAACGCCTGCGGCCGTCAGTCCCGAGCTGTATTTATTCTGCATAGGCTAGGGATAGAACCAAACACTTTACTGCTCTACTTGGTATACAATGACACTCGACAGAGCATGGTGCACTGAGTTATTAAATCATTCCATTGTTACTAATACTCAGTGTGACACGACTTTTGTCAATTACATTGAAGCGTTCGGGCTCTTGCAATAAAAACAGAAAATACTAGAAACACTCAGCAGGTCTGGCAGCATCTGTCTTCACGTTTCTGGTTTGTGACCTTTCATTATAACAGACCTGAAACGTTAACATCGTTTCTCTCTCCATAGATGCTGCCAGACCTGCTGGACATTTCCAGCTTTTTCAGTTATTATTCCGGATTTACTACATCCGCAGGACTTTGTTTTCTTACCAGCTCTTTACAAGGCAGGAGCAGCTGAGATCAAAATAGTTCTGATTAATGTAACGTTTAAAAACCATCTCCATTCCTTTATCCGTCTCTTATTGGCAGGTTCAGTAGCCACTGAAGATGTTTGCCTCCCGGATATCGCCAACAATTGCTGTATAAGCTCTGGAAGAATATGATAGTGATATGTAAGGCAATTTTAGGTTGTAACTGCCCTTGACACAATGAGTGCAATTGTATCAAGTGCATAAAAGCACTTTTGTCATTTCGTCTCACTACCAAAGCATGTCTGAACTCTTCATTCTTTGAAATAGTTGTATTAACAGTTACGCATAACTTTTGCCACTATATCCACGAGGTTCATTTCAGACACGAAATTAGAGGAATCGCTAACATTTCCGGATCTGCTTGTGCTGCTTTAATTAAAACCATCAAAATGTGCGGATTGATGAATTGACTCGCGTTTCTAAGGACCTAGTTTTGGCAATTTAAGATATTTAAGTAGGATGATTTTTCTTTAGTGGTTGTCCGTATTTATTTGTTGTATAAAAGCTGTACAACATGTCTTCAAAGTGGGGGAAACGGTAGAGGTCAACAAACACCAGGTTCAAAATGTTATCCGGAAGTTAAGGCCTTGAGGGTGCTGTACAGACCCCAACGCAATCTCTACATCGCAATGTTTACATCTTATTGCCTAGACACCGTTGCCCACACCCCACTGTCCAGACCGCCCTCCACCCCAATTGTCCGCACGCCACTGTCCTGATGGCATTCTCCACATCCCAATGTCAACACTCCTCTCTCCACACCCATTTTGCACATCGGACAGATCATACCATAGTATCCGCTCCCCACTGACCACTCCCTAAAGACCACTGTCCACACTGCACAGTCCGTGCACCGCTGTGTACACTCTCCGAGCAGAATTCACCATTCACGCTCCACCGACTGCAAATTATTTTCCAAAACCTCACTGACCACATTCCACTCTCCCACCTCATTATCCACGCTTTACTGTCAACCAAAGACACACCACATTGTCTGCACCTCATTCTTGACACTGCAACGCCAACACCAAGTGTCCACACACGACTGTACACACACCAATATCCATGCCCTGTACTCCACAACCCACTCTCCACACCATAATGTCTATATCACATTGTCTACACTACACTATCTTCATTGAACTGCACACGTTGCACTGAACATTATCCACTCGCCGCTGTCCACATTGTATGATCCATACACCACATAACGCCGACTACAGCCTACTGTCCACAGCTAATTGTCTAAACCTCACTGTTCACACCGCATTCTCCACAAACTACTGTCAAACCACACAGTCCACAACTCAGTCGCCACACTGCACTGTCAAACTACACACTGGTGGCCATAGATCTTACTGTCCACACAGCACGGTCCATACGTCACTATCCCATTTCGCATAGTCCATACCCTACCATCTTACAGCCCGAAAACTACAGTCTAAAATGTCCAAAGTTCACGGCACATACCCCAGCGTCTGCACCACAATATCCACACCACACTGTACAGACTGCACTGTCCACACCGCTTCGTCCACATCGCACTCTTCATTCCCCACTGTCTACGCCGCTCCATCGCATAGTCTACACCTTACTGTCCACGCCACACTGTCCAAAACCCACTGTCCACATCCCATTGTTCATATCTACTGTCCACGATAACTGAGCACACCCCATTGTTCAAGCCACATTGTTCATACCACAGGGTCCACACCGCATCAGCACCTAAAGATGCTGTGTTCCCACGATTCCCCGCTTTATTATCGGGTATAAGAGGGTATAGCATAGCATGCAAGCCCTTTGAATCGCTGCGATGGATTATGAACCCAAAATAGCTAATCGACCATGACTGTGACACCCCGTGAAACCCTGCTTGAGATGAATGCGACTCCTGGACCTGGTACCTCTGACCCGTCTGCTTACTGTGGTCCACGGACTGTGTGACGGCGAATGCCAGTAACGTCTGATGAGAACTAAATCTCTGCTCATCTGCCAGGAATACAACCACTCTCAATATTGTCTCAAAATGTTACCTTGTGATTTGGGTCTCTTGGATTTTACTGTGGGCTGCTTACATCTGCCCAAGTACCACCTAACCGAAGCAGTTACGGCCAATGAGCAGCTCTCCAAGAGCTAGACACTTCATTCCGTACGAACATGCGAAAAAGACTGAGAGAAAAATCTATCGCGTACACTGAGCCTGGCCCATTCAGTAGTGTTGCAATTAAGTAGTATAATTTTCATCGTTGCCAACCTTTGAAGATCTAACCGACACTCACTTCATGACCCGCAAATTATTCCAAATCTCTGTGGATAAGAATAATCTCCTGCCAAATAACCTAGTACTATCTGTGGAAAGAGAAGCAGAGTTAACGTTTAACCCGAAACGTTAACTCTGCTTCTCTTTCCACAGATACTACCAGACCTGCTGAGTGATTCCAGCATTTCTTGTTTTTGTTTCAGATTTTGCTTTTATATTAACCTAGTACTATGCTTCCTTAATATATGCAAGCCCCATCTTTCCTCAGGAAGAGAAAATTAGAGAGAACTAATGAACCCCATGTTTCAATCGTGAATGATTTGTGCATAGCATTGCATTGCTGTCCAATCACCCAGCTGCCCTTGGCTTCTATGAATGTTATCCGGGTTATACGATCAATGTTCCGATTATTACGATATATACTTCAAAAGCTAACTCTGTGTAGCACATACTCTTATGTGAAGTTGAAACCAGCTAAATGTTGTTTTGAAATGCCGACTACTTTAAACTCACCCCAACTGATGAAGTGCTGTTGCAATGTTGAAATGAATGCGGATATGGAGTGAAATAAAGCAATTGTACGTAACACAGTTAACTGCATCCTCTCCAGCAAGTAATTCCAGTAAAGTAAGAAAGTAGACAAAAGCTCTTGAATAAGGAATGTTATTGCAATGCTGCCGTTTGCCCATACACGCATCTCCGCTGTTCTTGCGTCTTTCAATTTTATTCAGTGTATGTGTGGCTAATACATGGCCAAATGAGGCACGAAAATGCACGTGAAGAGACAAGCCCCAGAGATACCTGCCTCAAGGCGAATTGAAAAAGGGAAGTTATGAGTCTGCTTCTTGCTCCCTAATGTGATAGTAAACGGATCATTTTGTGTGCCATGCATTATTATTGCTGCCTATACACACGCCTGCCCCTCGTTTAACTGGGTTTACTGAGGGAAGGTAATCCCGGTGGTTGATGCTGAGCCGATACAGAACTGACGGTATTCCCGCTATGGGAATCAAAGCGAAAACATGCTATATTTGCATGATATTGCAACTCTTTCCCGACGTGCTGTGTTCATATCGCTGAACGGTTTTTGTTTACGAAGCGACACAAATTGACTTCGTTCAGCATCTGATAGATAGCCAAACTCTTTGAGGGAAAATGCATCATAACTGGCCCAAAATACACATTTTTAACTTGTTCTCAGAAATATCTTGTGGCTTTTTTGACGTGTATGTTTGCTTGACAGCTCAACATGTTCAATTTGTGCCGCTCTATCTTCACGTAATTATTAGATGCATGGGAGTTAATCAATTGGCTCTCAAGTCCATAGAAGGGCAGCATTCAACGAGAGTGCTGGGATTGTGATTCCAAGGTAACTACAAAGCAGAAAGGCCAGAAAGACCCCAATATCTAACCCATTTCAGTATGAAATTTGTTTGTTAAATAATTACAGCGTTTTGATCTCTACTACTCTATCAGAGAATCTATTCCATGCACTGATCATTCTTTGAAGATAAATCGCCTCATGTCAGAATCCATTGCGGATTTTCGCTGCTTAATCCACAGGCACCAAACCTTATGCTATCGCTTCCTTTCCCATCTACCAATATCGCTATCGACCTCTGAGGAATGGACCTTTATAGTCTCTCCCTAAATCCAATCCAACTTCATTCTTCACAGAACAACTAAATAGACGCTGGATCCTTCCTGTTTCATTTGGGTCAGCTACTTAACAATTAACTCGCAGATACATCAGCGAAAATACCTTAAGCCTTTGTTATTTAATTACATTCAGATATTGTCGTTACAGATTTTTGAGCTGGAAAATGCAGCAGGTGACACTCCATGCAGAAAAGGAGACTCAGAACCTTTTGTAGTACGTGGGATTCTCCGTGTGGGGGTGTAGTTTACAGGTTTGCAATGCAATACCTGACAACCGAAGGAGGCTTCCAGTAAGAATAATATCATTAACTGGGCCTGTTTACAATTACTGCTTATTTAACTGAGCTGTGAAAAATTGAACCCCTACGTCAGTCTAATAAAGGGGGCACCAAACCCAACAACCCTACTTTCGTTTTGAGATGGCTGTTCCCAGAAACAACTTTGGCCCGGAAATTCCAACGTTGCTGAACTAGTGTGCAAACTGTATGCTCGCAACCAGGATTATTTCAGGGCTAGCGATCTGCTCAATCACCCCCTCACTGCCACCTTTGATGCATTCGCCCCCAGTAAAATCCTAACTGCCTCCTATGCTTGTCCTTGCGCACGTCTTGTAGCACCATACATTGGCAGATGTCATTGGACCACATCGAACGCTATCTTGCCCTTCACATTTCTGCCAAAATTTATCATCATGGACTGCTTCTTTTCTTCACTGGCAACCATCTCCTTAAATCCCTCTCCCCCATCCTCTTCACCCACACTTCCAACAATTACAAGGAGCTGATGTACTTCTATGTCACTAGAGTGAGAGTATCTGTTCAGCTGCCTTAACCGCATTCCACCCTTCCCACTGCTTACCAACCCTAGTTTCTGTCAAGATACCCCACCCTTCCTTAGCCCTGAACATTGCCTTTTTCTCTACTTTGTCTTTGATTTCCTCTCATGTCCCCTGCGAACTCATTTTGTGCATACGATTCACCTCCTTCGTTCTCAATCCTATTCCCACTAAACTGCTGACCACCCGACCTCATTTTCTGTTCCATGTGCTTGCTTACATTGCAAATAGTTAACTTTCCTCCTGGAATTACCCATCCGTTTCTTGTCTACCTTCATCAGCTCTCTCCTCAGAAAGACTACATTTATCCTTCTGTGCTTGTAAACTGGCAGCTCATCACCGACCTCCGTTTCCTCTGCAATATCCTTGATTGTATTGCCGTCTCCAAATTTCGTGACATCTCTCCGACAAGTCCAACTCTGAAGCCCTGCAATCATGTTTTCGCCCCGATACAGCATTGGAACAGTCCTGATGAAGTCACAAATGGAATTCTCTGTGACGGTTACGGTGGTGCACTATCACTCAATTTTTCTCAGCCTCGCTGCAGCCATTGATTCGGTCCAATGGCCAGCTAAGTGTCACCGCCATCACTGGATCTACTCTTACTTAACTAATCATAGCCAGAGAATCACCTGCAAATGGCTCTCATTTCTGCCCGCACTTTTACCTCTAAAATCTATTATAGATTTATCCTTGGTTACCGCAATAGACATGCCACGAAATACTACAACAATATTCAAATATATGACATTATGTTCTATACGAATGTTGATCTAACTTCAGCTCATGTATGAACATCAGCTCGTTGTTTAGTCTCGTTCGATCTTTGCTTCTTCCAACCCCTTTGCATTTCACCCTATCAAAATAATATTCTATTCCTCTCTCCCTCATTGCTTTATCTAGCTTAAATACATCGAGGCTCTGCGTTTCACTTCTTGCGTTAGCGTGGTCCACATTCTTTTCTAGATGAACAAGTTTCCCCTGATTTTCCAATTGTATTTATTAGCAACTATCTTATCTTTAAGGCCCCTGTTTTGGTTTCTTCCATGGACGGAAGCATAAGATAATAAGAAATAAGAGCAGGATCAGGCCACAGAGACTCACAAATCTGCTCCACCACTCAATAACATTCTAGCTATCTCAACTCCTCTTCCCAATAATCACGAATCATTTTACTCTCTTACATTACAAGAACCTGTTGTTTTCATCCTTGAGCACACTCAATAACTAATCATCCATAACTCTCTCGGGTAGAGAATTTCCAAACTTCACAACACGGCAAGTGTAGAATTTTCTCCTCGTCTCAGTCATAAATGGCCAACCTTATCCTGAGTCTCTGACCCCTAGTCTGGACCTCTCCACCCAGGGGAAACAGCCTCGCAGCATACAGCCTGTCAAGCCCTCTCAGAATCTTGCATGTTTCAATAATATCACCCCTTTTTGCCGAAACTCCAGAAAGTATAGGCACATTCGATTCAATTTCTCATCACAGGACAACCCTCTCATGGCAGGGATCAATCCATATAAACCTTTGTTGCATGCCTTCAAGGCAAATACATCCTTCCTCATGTATGGCGACCAAAACTGTACATAGTACTCCAGGTGGGGACTCACCAAAACCCCATATAATAACAGTAAGGTTTCCATTTAATAGTTTCTCACCATAAAAATCATTGTGTGTTTGGATTCATCATACAAAAGTGAATAACCTCACATTTCCCTACATTGTACTCCATCTGCTACTTTCTTCCCCATGCACTTAACTAATCTATATCTCTTAGCAGACTCTTTGGGCTGAATTTTCCCAGCTCCATGGTGGCAGGCTTGGAGATAGGGAGGTGCTAGGAAAACAGTGGGGAGCAACTGCCTCCTTGACGCATTCCCACTGCTGGGGAACTTTCCCAGGTGCGGGCAGGGACCTAAATCGGCTGCCGTACGATAGAGGCAGGCAGCCAATTTACATAGCTAAGGCCCCAATTAGGGGCAAATTTGAGGACTCATCCCATTTTGCAGTTGGCAGTGCATCACACCGCACATCACATGCGGAGACTGCCAGCTCAATGGAGGCGATGTCCCTATGGCAATCTGTGGGGTCATCGGCATGAAAAGCCGCACCTGCAGCCCCAACAATCGAACAGGAGGGATTTCCCCTCAAATCTGAGTGGCCCAGCACCTTCCCCTTGATTTATTAAATTCATTATATGTCTTGAGGGTGATTCCATGTTGAAGCGCCCTCGAGGTCTCCTATCTGCTTCAGCAGTCTCCACCCTGTCCCGGTGAGACTGCCAAGACTCTCGAGCTCTGGAGCCTCTGATTAGGCTGACAGCACCAGGAGCCCGCCCTACATTCTTAACAGGACAGCGAGTGCGGACACAGCCAATTAGGAGGCCGCTTCCGGGAATGTCGTGGAGCTGGTCTGGCTGCTGGCAAATGGGGGCTCGGGCCTCCAGTTGGTGCCGAGGTCGAGGTCTTGAAGCCCGCAGGAAAATTCTGCCCTTTGTGTCCTCCTCACATCTTATTTTCCCACCTAGCTTTGTATCATCCGCACACTTGGATACAGTACACCTGGGCCCTTCATCTAGTTATTCATCCAGATTGTACCTATCTGAAGCCCCAGCACTGATCCTTGTAGCATCCCACTAGTAACCGCCACCTCTTTCCGAACCAAGGATGTAGACCATTAGCTCTAGTGGCTTTGTTATTTTTTGGTCCCATCAATTACCCCAGAACATTTTCTTTACTAATATTCATTATTTTAAGATCATCACTCTCATTGGACCCTTGCTTTACCACAGTTTCTGGTATGTTTTTGTGTCTTGTGTGAAGACAGACATAAAGGGGTGAATTTTCCGAGACACCTTGAAGCAGGTTTTTTTGGTTTTGGGGCCAGTAAACTTTGGGAAAAATGCGTCGGGCGGGTGTGCCGCGCGTTCCCATCTCAGGCCGCTATTCCCTGAGCGGGTTGGGTCAAATGCCAGCAACCCGCGCGTCCGTGGTGGGAGGTCAATTAAGGTTGTTTTGGGTGCAATCATTTCCAACCACAAAGCAATTTTGCCAGCGATGCAAAGACCCTCCCACTGCCTCCCCACCCCCCGCCACACACCTTCTGTGTCGGCACTTAGAGGAGGTGGCTACACAACAGAAGAACTGAGCTGCGTGACATTTCAAGTATTTTTAATGTTACCAGCAGGAAATGGCAAGATGGATTCCCATGTCAGCGGTTACCAGGAGACCTCTCCTGAAGACTGATATCTCCGATGGTACTGGGACTGATGCAATGGCAGCTGCACACCTGATAATGATAGCCCCTTCGTTGTATCCCTGCCGCACCTACTGCATGGCCATCTGTGACACAGTGAAGGCTGCCAGCCGCCTTTGTCATGGGTCTCGCTGTGTCCACCTCCTGTCACCTGAACGCACATGCTGTCCCGAATTGGACAACAGCCGTCCAACCACCATCCGCCCCCCACCTCCCCACCTCCCCCACTCCCCGGAGATGGGCTCTTAATTATCCACCTTCCAGAAGATTGTCGCGGCATTGCTGTTGCATTGAATGGGGTCGGAACCCAAAAATAATCCCGACGTCATAAATTTTTCTAAGGTCGGAAGTTTCAGCCGCAAGTATTTGCTTAACGACTCTGCCATTCACTTGGACCCCACCATAATTTGTCCTGTCTCAGCCTCTGAGATCCACGTTTGCAACACTGTTTCCTTTCTACATATTTATTGAAGCTCTTACAATCTATTTCCTGCCAGTTTACTCACATAAATTGGCACCCAGTACTTGTGCCAATCCCCCAATTATCAAAACTCTCTTCCAAACCAATCTTTGAGCCATGCATTCCACTCTGTGATCTGCTTGACCCTATTCAAATCTGCACATGACTCAATAGTCCTCCATGGATTGTTACCTTTGAGGTTCTGTTTATTAATTTGGACCCCATCTCCTCAAATTCCCTCAATAGACCTTCATTCCTCACTCTATCTATGTTGTTAGTTCTGACATGGACCATAACAACAGGATTCTCTCCCTCCTGCTCCAAGTTAATCTTAGCTGTGAGGAGATGCTCCTAACCCTAGCACCAGACAGGCAACACAACCTACAGAACTATCGATTATGGCTGCAGAGAACAATATTTATCTCCCTGACGAAACTGTCCCTTACCACTATCATATTCCTTTATATTCCCCCTACTTGAATGGCTTCCTTTACCACGGTGTTATGATGACTTTACTCATCCACCCTCGAGACATTGTGCTCATCTACACAAGCAGCAAGAGCTTGTTGGATAAGAGCAAAGGGTCCGCGATCACTCCACCCGGAGTCCCCTTACCTATCTGACTCGCAGTCACAATATCCTGTCTCTGAACAATAACCCGACCTGTGCCACTGCCTAACCTAATATGTGCAATTGTCTTCGGAATCAATGTCTAGGTAACTCTCCCACTTTCTGATGCCCCGCAATGTCTGCACCCCAGACTCCAGCTCAACAGCTCTGAGCTGAATTTCCTCGAGATGCAGGCATTCACTGCAAATGGGTGTGTCCAGGATCAGACACATGATACAGTTGTGTCCCGTTACCTGTGCTGCCATTCATACATAACCTTGTGTTATTTATTTAGTTAATTAAAGTTTATGTTAAATTAAAGTTTATAAAGTTTTTAGTTGTTTCACTAATTACTTGATCTAGCTTAAGTTATAGGTAGGTTAACTTAAATATTTACCTGCATCACGAAGCACTAAAAATATTGAAGGCAAAAAGCAAAAGCTGGTTCTAGCTCTGCACTGAATTCCCGTCCTTACCAAATTTCAGGTTGAAAAACTACTAACCCATTAATTACCAGACAATTCCAATTCTCATCACTGTTCCTCCACTCACACTCTGTTTATTATACACTCAGTTTATGACCACTCTGTGTGACCATCTTCTCGACCTGCAGTCTATCAAATCCTTTCATAATCTTAAAGACTTCTATCAGGTGCCCTCACAGCCTTCTCTTTTCCAAAGAAGATCTTTTCTGATAAATATGACCTCTCAGTACTTAGTACCACCAATAAGACCCATTACTTCCCACCTTTTAGAATTTGGGGTATCAGAGTCAATTAACCCCCTAACCCCTTATTCTCAAGCTCTGAAATGATTCGAAGTGATAACCCTCATTGGTTACAGTGGTTATATTTTGTACAGTATAAGTAAGACCTGACACATGGGCCAGGATTTTATGAAGCTCCGGACATCGGGCTACGTGACAGGGCTGGGGGGATGAGGGAAGATCATTCTGACAGTAGCTCGCCATGGAGCCCGACGCCTGGATGGCCAGGCCCGATCTTCCCAGTTGTGGCGAGGCTCCATGGCGCACCCCTCCCCCCAAGCCCTGAACCCTCCCACCCCCACCACTGGGTGACAGGACCCAGAATAAAACATTTAGATAAAATTAAACGCACTCTTTCAGTCGGGCCATGATCTTCAGAGTGGCGACCGGGCACTCATGTGCCTTCACTTTACCGTCTGGGGAAAGCAAGCGCCACAGTGGTGGGGAAGGGGAACTTAAGATATGTAGTGGGTGGGGGGGGGGGGCGGAGGGGTGGAGAAACGTTGTCAGATTTACATCGTTCATCTTAGGGATGGTGGGGAGGGGTCACCTCTGCACTTTGTTCAGTTTGTGGGGCGTGGGGTGCGGGAGGGGGAGATGGTCAAGTGTGGAAGGTAAGTGTTTTTGGGAGGGGAGATGACAAATAATGAAGCTTGTTGTGATTAGGGCGTGGGAGGGGGTGGGCGGGGGCTGGGGTTGGTACAACTTTAAAAACGTAAATTAGCCGGCTGCCCTTACGAAATGGCGCCATTGCCTGTGCACATTCAGCTGAGACCATGGCAGGCGTTGGAGAGCCCATCCCCTTCACGTGATGGGGGGCCCGTCTGGCATATTATTGTGTGCCGCCATAGGAAGATCGCTGCAGCATGGCGGCGGGCGGCCCACGTGTGAGGGTACCCATTTTTTCGGCGGGCCATTAAAATCTAGTCCATAATGTCTAAGCTGTAGCATGAAAGTGCAACAGCATTACCATTACACTCCTGGTGGAAGCATAATCTCCACGTAACTATACCCTGGTTCATACTTTAGGTATCATCATGGCAGTTAATGCGAAGTTTAATACTTCTATAATCTCTGTGCTGAGAGTCACTTCTTATACTTTCTCTACACAGCAAAGTCAATGGAGATCGATTGAACCCGATCATTATCTCGCTATTATTTGAATGGCCCAATTACAAAAGATGTCATTTAACCATCTGCCTGCCCAAACCATGTCAAACTGTCAAGATCTCTGACTTTCCACGTTCAGACTATCTTCAGCTCGTAAATATACCAATGCCAAGCTTGAGTAAAGCAAGAAAAACATGGTGGCCTTGCTACTTGGCTATTTTGTCTCAATTCCGTGCACGGTTGTTTTCTCTGCCCTCTATCTGAGCCTCTAGAATTCTGCTAATGTGTTTATCTTGCAGTTCTCATGTAGCACCTGTCTGTTTTCATGCTGTGCTGGATTTCTGCTGAAATTCACCTTTTGACCATTTGGTCAATGAAGGATCAAACCCCAAATCCCCATCAAGTCAAATCTCAACCGCTTTTGCCCAGAGTCTATCACAAGCAGGAATAGTTCAGTATAAGATTAAGTGTAACAATTAAGCTAAAGATGTGTGCAGTCAGTCATAGTATGCAAGCTAGTTTTTGCTAATTAGCAAGAAAACCCGATGACTAATTTCCGTTTTCCACCCTCCATAAACTTAAGATCATCCAAAATTCTGCCGCACATATGATAACTGAAACCAAACCCTGTTCACCTATTACCACTTTGTTCACTGAATTAGTTCCAGTTTCAACAATATCTCGTTGCTAAAATTATTATCCTTATTTTCAAATCCCTCATGGCCTCGCCCCTCCCTATCTCTGCAACCTCCACCAAACCTACAAGCATCCAAGATAGCTGTGCTCTTCCAAATCTGCCCTCTTTTGCATTCCCAACATGAATTACTCTAGACTGAAGGCAGTGCCTGCATCTGTGGGGACCCTAATGTCTGGAATTCGTTTCTGCCTTGCTATCTCTCTTCTTTACTTTAAGACGCTCCTCAAAACCTACCACTTTGATCAAGCTTTTGGTTATCTGCCCTGATATCACCTTATGTAATTCGGTGTCAAATGTTTTTAATAATGCTCCTTTGAAGGTCCTTCTACTGCGTTAAAGGCGTTTAATTGCTTTTGTTCTTGGTATCATTCTTGTAAATCATTTTTGTACCTTCTCCAGTGCCTCTAATATCCTTTTATAAATGGAGCCAAGAACTATGCTCAGTACTCTAAGTAAGTTAAAGCAAGTCGTTGTGGTGATTAGTAGCCCACGAGTTCATGCAAGCTGCTTCCATTCGTGTCAGTAGCTGTGAACTTGCACCATTCAAAGAATTGCTTATCCATGTGGTCCCATGGAATGTGTGTCGAACTATAACTGCACTGGGAATTTCTTGTTAATAATCATTGCAAACAGTGAGAATTCAATCACATGACTGGAGCAGCCAGCAACAACAGCAACAATAGCTTGCATTCGTTTCGTGCCTTTAACATCGTTAAACGTCTCAAGGCACTTCAGAGGCACAATATCAAACACAATTTGATACCAAGCTACATAAGGGGATATTAGGCCAGATAATCAATTGCTTGGTCAAAGAGATGGGTATTGAGGAGCGTCTTAAGGAGGGATGAGAGTCTGAGAGGCTGAGCGATTTAGCAAGGGAATTTCAGAGCTTAGGATCGCAGCAGCAGGCATGGCCACCGATGGTGGACCATTAAAATCGGGAATGCACAAGAGGCCAGTTCTGGAGGAGCGCTGATATTTTGGAGGATCGCAGGCTTGGATGAGTTTGCAGAGATTGGGAGCGGTGAGGCCATGGAGGGCTTTAAAAATCGAGGCATTTCTTCACTGGAAGCCGATGTAGGCCAGTGAACAGAGGGGTGAAACCCAGACTTGTTGCGAGTTAGGACATGGGCAGCAGAGTTTTGGATGAAGTTAAGCTTATGGAAGGTGCAAGATGGGAGGCGAGTCAGAAGTGTATTGGTATAATCAAGTATGCCTCTTCTTATTCAACCAATAACTGCTCTTTACTATTGAAATGGGTCATACGTGACAGCTTCTTAAAGGGACATTACTAATAAACTGTAACTAAAGAACAAAACTTTAAAGGAAACTTAACAAATCGAATTAAAATTACATTCTTGGGGGGTGGATGGGGGCGGGGGGGGGGGGGGGGCGTGGGGGGAGGAGGTGATGTTGCACTCCAGTCCTTCCAGTGTCAACTGGTTGCTATGTGCTCCCTCTCCAGGGACACTTGGGGCCGGAAATATCCATGGAAGAGAGACATAGAGTTGGGCTAAACAACCCCTAAAGTCAAGTCTAGAAGTATCAAAGGCCTGATGAGGGTTTCAGAAGCAGATGAACTGAGGCAGGCACAGAGTCAGGAAATGTTTGGAGGGGAGGTAGGTGGTCATAATGATAATGAAATTGGGAGGTGAACTCGGGGTCAAAAAAGTCACCAAGGTTGCGAACAGCAGACGTTGTTGGCAAAACTGCATTTACAGTCAAGTAAAGTTACAAGGCACACCAAAGGACCACTGACCTGAAACGTTAACTCTGCTTCTCTTTCCACAGATGTTGCCAGACCTGCTGAGTCTTTCCAGCATTTCTTGTTTTTACAGTTGTTCTTTCATCATTTTATTGATATTTTAATGTCGATGTGGGAAACAGTGAAGATGAGAACAATCAACTGCAACAGGACATAGATAGGCTAGTAGAATGGGCAGAAAAGTGGCAGATGGAATTTAATACAGAAAAGTATGGATGAGGCATTTTGGCAGAAGGGAGAGGGAGACATATGTGCATAGGTCTTTGAAGGTGGCAGGACATATTGAGAGAGTAGTTAGCAAAGTAAAAGGGATCTTTGGCTTCATAAAAAGAGTAAGTGAGTACAAAAGCCTATAAATTATGCTGAACCATTGTTAAAGATCTGGTTAGGCCACAACTGAAGTATTGCATCCAGTTCTGATTACCACACTTTTAGAAGGACGTGAAGATTCTTGAGAAGCTGCAGAGAAGATTTACCAGAATGGTTCCAGGGATGGATGAGGGATTTTAGCTACAAGTTTAGGTTGGAGAAGCCGGGGTTGTTCTCTTTGAAGCAAAGGAGGTTGAGGGGAGATTTGATGGAGGTGTACAAGATTATGACAGTTTTAGAAAAGGCAGACAAAGAAATATTGTTCCCATTAGCTGATGATAGAAAGACTAGGGGACACAGATTTAAGGTTTTGGACAGAGGATACAGGGATGATGTGAGGAAGAATTTGTTTACACAGCGAGTGGTAATGACCTCGAACTCTCTGCCTATGAGTGTGGTCGAAGTGGAGACAATCAAAGATTTCAAAAGGAAATTGGATCGGCATTTCAGGGAAATAAACTTGCAGGGCTACGGGGATAGAGTGGGGTTATGAGACTGACTGGATTACCGTACAGTGCGCTGACATGGCCGAATGGCCTCCTTCTGTGCCGTTATGAATCCATGACTATATGTTTTTTTCTGGTTTCATGTCCTTTTATTCCGGTATATATTTCTGTCCATCTCACCAAGTATTCAATCCCTTTAATATTCCCAGACTGAAAGCAATCATTGAACATTTTATCATCGCTATTGATTTGCTCTGCCATACAACAAAATAACAGAAACTTGCGTTTTATAGCAATACTAAAAAGGTTACCGTAATAAATAGGCCAAAGGTGCTTCAGACAAGAATTATGAAACATAATTTGACATCGAGCCATGTGAGGAAATATTAAGACAGATAACCAAAAGATTGGTCAAACAGATAGGTTTTAAGAAGCACATTAATGGAGGTGTGTGTGAGAGAGAGAGTGATGGAGAAGTTTATGGAAGAAATTTCAGAACCTTGGACCCAAGCAGCTGAAGGCGGGGACTGCACTGGTGCAATGATTAAAATCAGGAATTCCCGGGAGCCCAGATTTTGGATGTTTGTAGGGCTGAAGGAGATTACAGAGGCAGGGAAGGACGCCGCCATGGAGGGGTTTAGAAACAAGGTTGAGGATTTTAAAATCGAAGCTGTGCTGATCCAAGAGACAATGCAGGTCAGCGAGTAGATGGGTGATGGTTGCAAGTTAGAACCCAGGCAGAAGAGATTTGGATGAGTTCAACTTTATGAAGGGTCGAAGATGGCAGGCCAACCAAGAGAGAATTAGAATAGTCAAGTGGAGAGGTAGCAACGAATGAGGGTTTCAGCAGCAGATGAACTTAGGCAGTGTGATGTTACGGAGGTGAAACTTGGCAGTGTTTATGATGGAGTAGGAATGCAGTCGCAAGTTCATCCATGAATCATATGTTACACTAATGACGTGAGTAGTCTGGTTCACCCTCAGACGGTGACTAGGCAAAAGGATGGAATTAGTGAATGGGAATGGAGATGAGGGCGGGGACCAAAGACAATGACTTCGGTCTTCCCAATATTTAGTTGGTCATGGGGAGTAGAAGAGCAGAATCCACAACAGTTTAATTGTTAATACAGTTAGCCTCAATTTGAGGTGAAAGACCTGCACTGGAAATTATTCATCTCGCCCAATATACCGTCAACAAATGAATATATTAAGGATAACAGATTTGAGAAGATGTGGCTGAATCTGGTAGTAGAGAGTCCCAGCTGTCCACACCCTGATGTCCATACCCCACAATCCAGAGCACTTTATCCAAAGTGCACTTTCCATAATCCAGTTCGCATGCATTGCACACTCCACCAATCACCTCGCTGGACACGCGACTGTCAACACCTCACTGCCCAGACCAAGCTCTACGCACCCAAATGTCCGTATCATATATTCCACATCCCACAATCCAGATCCTACTTTCTACTTTCCACTGCCTTCAGCTAATTCTCCAGACTCCTCTTACCACCTTCCAAGTCCACGCGCACCCATACCGCATTGTCCACACCCCACAGCCTGCACCCCACCGCCCATACCCCATCAGCCACATCCTCCGTCCATGCCACATTTCCCACACCCCACCATCCCCATCCCACTATCCACACCCCATCAACCACATCCCACTACCCACATCCCACCGGCAATATTTCACTGTCAATATCCCACCGTCAACACCCCACCATTCACACTCCACTGGATATTGTATGTAATCGATTGGAGTGCTATACTTAATAGTATAACTTTAAGCATGAATGGCGTCCAGACTTTATAATGGCGTCACAGTCATAACTGCAGCAACTTGTCTCAACGGCAAAAATAGTTTCTTTACAGCCTCTAATATTGCATAAATAGAAAAATAGAACATTTCGTTATACGATTTCCCTGTAAATCCAGAGACATTTGCACTGAACAGTATTTTATTTCAGTTACTTGTGCCACCAGTGTCTTATGCCCTTACCCATATTTTGTGAATTAACAGGTTGTCTGCACTTTAATAAACGGACAGGTTGGTTTGAGATACGGTCGTAGCTCTACTTCTTTCGTTATTAAGAATCTGTGACAATGGATTTATAATTAACCCTCTCATGTAACTTCCAATCTGAAATTTAAAATGTTGAGTTGGAGGTGTCCTGTCATGTAATAACTCGACACTTGTCCGCTAGTACGGGGGCTGGGGCAGTTACTCATTTGCAAGAAGTATTTATAACTCACTCTTCGTATGATGTGCTCTGCCTGTATGTTCTGAAGTAATGAAAGCATAAGAGGTATGTGAATTACCAACCCAATTGAGCAAGGGCATCAATAATAGAAGTGCCATCTTAACAAAGTGAGTGATTCTATTGCCGATAGAGGAACATGTAAATCTCAGTGCACCTTCTTTAAACCAAATACCAGTGCTATTCATGGTGTTCAAATCATTCATTAACAAAATAATTGGTAGTTGCGCCAGATTTTTTAACCGCTTGACATTTGGCATCATGAGATTGAAGGAATATCGAGAGGAAGGGTTGTTTTAAAATGGCTTTCTCTAATCCAGTGGCAACAGCTTTGGTGACTCCTATGTCCATCGATGCAATACCTGTTTCGAATCTTGCATTCATGTCTTCACCTCGCTTATCAACAGAAATCCAGCAGCCGTCAAAAGAACTGTGTACTCTGTACGGCCAGCTCTGAACAGTGGAATGCAATAGTCATCACATGTGATCCAGTACTTGGCAGAAGAACATTGTACTTGGCCGTTAAATCAGAGGCCTGAGACTAGTCCACACCTTGTCGAAATGACAAAAATAGGGGTTGGAATGTATGGAAAGTTGAATGAATATAACCAGAAGGAACCTCAACACTGTTATTTGGAGAGGGCGGTGTAGTGATAATGTCACTGCACTAGCCAATCCAGAAGTCCAGACTAATGTCATGCGGACATAGGTTCAAATCCCACCACAGCAGCTGGTGGAATTTAAATTCAATTAATTAATAAAAATCTGGAATTGAAAGCTAGTCTCAGTAATGGTGCCATGAAACTATTATTGATTGTTGTAAAAACCCATCTAGTTCATTGATGCCCTTTTGGGAAGGAAATCTGACCTACATGTGATTCTACACCCACAGCAATGTGGTTAACTCTGAAATGCCCTAGCAGGCCATTCAGTTGTCAAGGATAATTAGGGATGGGCAACAAATACTGGCCATGCCAGCGATGCCCACATCCCATGAAAGAATAAAAAAAGAAACCTGAAGTGTTGCTATCAATTGAGGTGTGAGTTCTGCTGTTTATGAGAGTCCCGACACCAACTTCCGCCCAATAAAGAGGCTCATGAATGATTTAGATAAATGATTCTTCAATGACGTGGAAAAGTGAGGATTAATCAACATAGAATAATAGAATAGTTACAGCACAGAAGACCATTCTGTCTGTCGTGTCTGTGCCAGTTCGATACAAGAGCAACTTAATCCCACTCACCCACCCTTTCCACATAGCCCTGCATTTTGTTCTCTTCAGATACTTATCCAATGCACTTTTGAAAGCCAAGATTGAATCTACCTGCACCACACTCTCAGGTAATGGATTCTAGATCCTAACCATTCGCTGCGTAAATAAACTTTTCCTCAAGTCTCTGATAGTTCATTTGTCATTCCCCTTGAATTGCTGTCCTCTGCTTCTCGATGCCTCCGCAAATGGTAACAGTTTTTCTCTATTTACTCATGATTTTGAATACCTCTATCAAATCTTATTTCAGCTTTCTTTTCTTTAAGGGGAACAACAACCCTAGCTCCTCCAATCTATCCACATAACTGAAGTCCCTCCACCATTCTCAGCAATATTTTCTGGGCCCTCTCGAAAAACTTTACAGCCTTCCTAAAGGGTATTGTCCAGAATTGTTGAAGCCGAATCAGTGCGTTGTGGGTTTCATGCGTTCTAATCGCGCTCTCTGGCTTTTCGGCAAAACTCTGGGCAGCGCAGAATAAAAAAATGTTCTCTTTTTATCGCTTTACTCAGGGATTTAACGTACGGAGCACTATGTTAGTGCAAATTGTTGTGGTCATTGTCCCTCACACTTCATCGCTACAATTCGCGCTGAACGAAACAGCGTCTCTCTGATGCAAATATACATGTCAAGGTCCTTTGCCTTTCATCCCCACCCCCACATGACTAACCAGGTCTCCTGCTGGCCACGGTTTCCTGATTCGGGGCCTGCGGATATATAGCCTGTAGCGAAGAAAGGAATCATCTCCGAAGACCCGATCTCAATTTAACAGGTGACATTGACCATTTATCCCACATGGTATTATTTCTTCTGCAAATTGTAATCATTCCTGAACATTTAACTGCGCTCTTCTCCCACAAATCGCCTTTCCTATGTTTCTGTTTTATTTCCAATTAATTTGCACGACAGTCCGTTTATTATTGAGATACCTGCCAGATCTAAGCAAATAATCCAGATTAACTTCTTCATCCTGGACAGAGGGCTTCTGTTTGAAAGTATCGTCTTATGAGCTCTGCTGTCTGTTCAGATGGATGCAAAGTACTGCATGACACTAATTGAAGAAGGGATATCCTAATGTCCTAGCCAGCCTTTTTGCTCAATCAACAGCGCGAACGCATATTAAATTAATATTTATCTCATTGCTGTTTGAGGAAACATGTTGTTCGTCTACATAAGTGCCTTAAGCTCATTGGCTTTGAGGAGGCTTGGGACGTCCCGAAGACTCGAGGACGCTATATAAATGCTAATTCCACTATTTCCAGAAGCCTTCATCCAGTTTCACTCCCGCGGCAGAAGCGAATCCCATTGCAGCTCACAACGGATCCACCAGGAGAATTACACAGGAAGATTAAAGAGGATGACTACAGTACGTAGACTCGGCCGTTCCAGCGACGATGCCCCAAAGGAAGGGGCTTGTGATTCGAATGCCATCGTATATGAGAACAAATACGAGTTCTGCAGATACAGTTTAAAAATCGCCCGATTCGTCAATGCTCATCTTGGCTTTTCTGCTTATGTCTGGGCAGCTGTAAGTCAACTAGATTAATCGAATAGGGGCAAAGCCGGTCTGTCACATCTTAAACATTTGTCAGAAAATTTCAGCCTTTTTGTTTACAATGCCTCTGTCCTAGTTGTAGTGAGTTTGGAACCTTCCGATTCAGAAACAAAAATCCGGGTTTCGGGAATAAATCAGTAAGCTGGCACTTCTTGTCCACTGTCCGTATGTAGACTAGACCATGCACATCTCACACACGTTTGAAACCGAACAACATACTTTTCTGTGCTCTCAATCCTTGGTTTTCGTACGGGTTAAAAGCTCTGTGCAGCTAGTTAAATAATCTACCCTCACTGATACCGGTGGGGTGTTTTATGTTTTTATTTCCCCCTCTTCTCCTGGAGTTGCTGGCCTGTGCTGCTCCACAACCACTTTCCCCTTTCCTCGCCCTAACTGAAGGGAAGCGTCTACAGAGGCTGTCGGTAATATTGCTGAGGCCAGCGCTAACCTCATAGGCCGCGCACCTGAGGGAAAAGTCTTTGGCTGGTATTCACGAGGGTGCTTAAAGCAGCGCAGGCCATTAGTGAAAACAGGGGCCTTCCAGTCCTTTGACACTCGGTGCCATAACCAGTGCTGGATCTCCATATGGAGCCATTGGTGCAGCTGTGACTGCGTTCTGAACAGTCGAATCAAGGACTTGGTGGGACTGTGCGATATTATGGGCGGGGAGAGGAGACGATGCAGCAGATTGGTTCACTCCTTTAGAGAAGAGAAAAATACTGCGGATGCTGGAACTCTGAAATGAGAACAGAAAGTGCCGGAAATACTCAACAGGTCTGGCAGCATCTGTAGAGAGATAAACAGAGTTAACTTTTCAGGTTTGTGACCTTTCATCAGAAAAGATCCGGCACTTTCTGTTCTCATTTCTTAGCTCACTCATTTGATTACTTTATAGCTTCTGGAAGACTTTGCATCAGCAAGAGAGAGCAAGTGCACGCTGCCCGTGCGGAGACCCTCCAGTGTTGATCAGAACTTACTGGGAGGCGCTTGATAGCATCGGATAGACAGCAGTTCTTAGGTGTTTTCCTTTGTCCCTGCAGGGAGTTGTTTATACTAAGATCCTGTCCTTCTTTGAGAACAGGCGTCGGAATACAAGAGATCTGCATCACTCTCGGAATGAGTTATTCCTAAAGCACATGTGTTCCACATTTTCAGGGGGTTGCCCTCTGCCGGTACTTTGAGAAGGAGAACATTAGTTTTACTGGCCAGAAAGTGATTGAGCTCGGTTCGGGCACCGGAATCGTAGGCATTTTAGCCACCTTACTCGGTAAGTGAGAGAACTATTCTGAACCGCATTACTTTGTTAACTTCAGAACGGAATATGGACAACAATGGCAACACTTGACTATGTCGGGAAAACACTGTTACCAGTCCGAGAATGATAGATGACGTTGATTAACTCCCTTGCCGTTACTTAACATGTATTGGGATGAATTCGCTCTTCCTGCTTTTTTATTTTAGCCTTAAACGTTTAGTTTTAGTCGTATACTCTTCAAACAGAATGTAAACGAGGCCTAAAAACTTTCCAAACTATAATGCCGCTCCCATGAAAATGTTCGTCTATCCTTTCGGGTGACTGCGAATTCACTGATCACACTGTTCGAAGAAGAGTAGCGGAGTTCTCCTGGTGTCCTAGACACCATTTATCCCTCAACCAATATCACCCAAAACAGATTAACGTTTCATTTCTCACATATCTCTTCGTTTGAGTGTACAGTGAGTAAATTGGACATCAAGCCGATGCTGTTTGGCAACAGTTAAATTGGAAGTTATTAGAATTTGAATTCGCTCGAAATTCACCATTCGATTAGACATGAAACAAAGGGCCCTGAGCCTGACAGACAATAAAGGCACACGACATAGGTAGGAAGAGGGATGATGTCCTGAAAGAAGATTTTAGAGAGTTAGGAAAGAGATTAAAAAGCAGGGCCTCAAAAGCAGTAATCTCAGGATTATTCCCAATGCAACATGCTAGTGAACATAGGAATAGGAGGATTGAATGATTGAACATTTGGCTGGAGGATTGGTGTAGGAGGGAGGGAATCAGATTTCTGAGGCATTGGGACTGGTCTGGGGCATTGGGACCTGTACAAGATGGAAGGGTTGCACCTTGGCAAGACTGGGACTAATATCCTCGCAGGGAGATTTGCTAGTGCTGTTGGGGAGGATTAAACTAGATTGGCAGGGGGGTGGGAGCCTGACAGGGAGTTCAGATTAGAGGGAAGTAAAACTGGTAACAGGAAGTACAAAAGTAGTAATAGGATCAGAATGCGGAATAATGTTAAAAAGACAATATTAAGGGATTCAGTCTGAATCTGAATGCATGCAGCATTGGCAACAAGGTAGATGATTTGAAGACACAAATAGAGGTAAATGGGTATGATTTAATTGTCATTACAGAGACGCGGTTACAGGGTGACCAAAACTGTCAACTGCTTATTCAAGGATATTCGTCATTTAGGAAAGATAACCAAAAAGGAAAAGGAGCTGGGGTAGCGCTCTTAATAAGGGGTGTGATCAGTGTATTCGTGAGAGAGGATCTCAGATCGAAGGATCAAGTTGTAGAATCAGTTTGGGCGGAGCTAAGAAACAACAAAGGGCAGCAAACATTGGTGGGAGTTGTTTATAGGACACCAAACCATAGTGATAATGTTGGGCACAGTATAAATCAGGAAATTAGAGGTGCACGTAAAATGGGTAATACAGCAATAATGGGCAACTTCAATTTACATATAGACTGGGTAAACCTAATCACCTCTACTGTGGAGGATGAATTCCTGGAGTGTGCACGAGATGGGTTTCTGGTGCAGTATGTTGAAGAACCTACTTGGGATCAGGCTATTTTAGACTTAGTATTATGTAATCGGAAAGAGATAACAAATACCTTGTTGTAAATAGTGACCATAATATGATACAATTTTACATTAAGTTTGAAACTGATATAGTTCATTCTGAAAGTCGGTTTGTAAATCTGAACAAAGGAAACTACGAAGGTATGAGGGGCACATTGGCGATGGTAGATTGGGAAAATATAGTAAAAGGGCTGGAGTTTGTGCTGGAGGCAGGATTCCCAGTGCTGGGCAGAAAATGCAGGGTTAACCCCGACTCTGTCTTTTCGAGCCCCCAGCATCCCCTCTCCCGCAACCCCCAAGCGATCCTCCGGGTTTTTTTGATTCAAAGTTTTAGGGGCAGCATTGCGTCCCTTTAAAGACTTTAAAGAGACGGGGATCCTGCCTCCTAGAATTTCCGACCAATCGGATGGCTGATCAGTGCCACCGAGAGCAGTGGCCACTGCAGAGGCCTCAGATCCAAGCTCAGCGGTGGCACCCAGAATCGAGATAGGTGAGGCAGGGGCACTGGGGCCAGTCCCGACGTCCCGGGTGAGAAGGTGTTTGTGTAGTCCAAGGGAAGCAGGTCCCAGGGTGATAAAGCTGTTCCTAGTGGGCTGCTTCTGTGGGCCACAAATTCCCATTGGAGATGGGACCAACCCCACACCCGTCCCCCACGCAAGATCGCAGGGAGGATGCCTCGTTTTACCAGGCATCCTCCCCGTGCGGCAGAACCCGCGCTGCCCACCACATATAAGATCCCAGCAGTGCTGGGAAGAGGTCTCTATTTGTCCGTTAATAGGCCACATGCCCTCTGGGTGGGAAGGTTGCCATCAGCTTATCCTGCAACCGCTTCTGAACCCATCTTAGGATGCCTCACAAAATCCTGGCCACAGATTTGATGGTAGACAGGCAATGGCTAGTATTGAAAGTAGTATTACATAGTCTACAAAACATATACATTCCTCTAAGAGACAAAAATCCAAAGGGAAAGATGAATCAACTAACAAAAGAAATTAAAGATTGCATTAGATCAAAGGAAGTGGCTTGCAAGGTTGCCAGAAAAAGTGGTAAGCCCGAGGATTGGGAGCGATTTAGAATCCAGCAAATGATGACTAAGAAACTGATAAAGAAAGGGAAAAGAGAATATGAATGCAAGATAGCGATAAACATAAAGGCGGACTATAAAAGTTCCTTTAGGTATGTGAAAAGAAAAAGGTTAGCAAAGACAAATGTGCCATTACAGGCAGAGACAGGATAATTTATAATGGAGAATAGGGAAATGGCAAAGAAACAAAACAATTACTTTGAGTCTGTCTTCACGGAGGAAGATACAGAAAATCTCCCAGAAACAGTAGGGAACCAAAGGGCTTGGGAAAATGAGCAACTGAAAGAAATTAATATTATGAAGAGATAATATTCGAAAGATTAACTGTATAGAAGGTTGGTTAATCCCCTGGACCAGATAAACTACATTCCAGGGTATTGAAGGAGGTGGCTATAGAGATAATGAATGCATTGGTGGTTATCTTTCAAAGTTATACAGATTTTGGAAAGGATCCTGTAGGCTGGAAAGCAGCAAATGTAACCCTACTATTTAAGAAAGGAGGGAGAGAGAAAATGGAGAACTACAGACCTGTTAGATTGACATCAGTAGTAGTGAAAATGTTAGACTATATTCTCAAGGTTGTGATTACTAAAAATTTAGAAAATAATGATATGATTCGGCAGAGTCAACATGGATTTATGAAAGGGAAATTACGTTTGACAAACCTGTTGGAGTTTTTTGAGGATGTTGCTTGTAGCATAGGTAAGGGGAAACCAGTGGATGTGGTGCATTTGGATTTTCAGAAGGCTTTTGATAAAATCCCATACAGGAGGTTAGTCAACAAAATTAGGGCATATGGGATTGGGGGTAATATACTGGCGTGGGTTGAGAATTGGTTAACAAAAGGAAAATGGTTAACAGAAGGAATGCAGAGAGTAGGAATAATTAGGTCATTCTCAAGATGGAAGGCTGTTACTAGTGGGATACCGCAAGGAGCAGTGCTGTGGCCAAAGCTGTTCACAATTTGTATCAATGATTTGAAAGAGGGGACCAAATGTAACATTTTCAAATTTGTTGATGACACAAAACTAGGTGCGAATGTAAGCTGTGAGGAGAATGCAAGGAGGCTTCAAGGGTCTTGGACAGGCTAAGTGAGTGGACAAACTATGACAGATGGAATACAATGTGAGTAAGTGAGAAGTTATCCACTTTGGTAGGGGGGGAAAAAACAGAAAGTCAGCGACTTATCTTATTAAATGGTGAGAGGTTGGGAATTGTTGATGTCCAAAGGGACCTCGCTGTTCTTGTTCATGAGTCACTAAAAGCTACCATTCAGGTGCAGCAAGCAATTAGGAAGGCAATTGATATGTTGGCCTTCATTGAAAAGGGATTTGAGTACAGGAGTAAAAATGCCTTGCTGCAATTATATTGAGCCTTGGTGAGAACGCATCTTCGGTATTGTATACACTTTTGGTGTCCTTATCTAAGACAGGATATATTGTCCACGGAGGGAATGCAACGATGGCTCACCAGACTAATACCTGGGATGGAGGGATTGTCTTATGAGCTGAGATGGAGGAAATTGGGCCTGTATTATCTAGAGTTTTGAAGAATGAGAAGTGATCCAATTGAAACTTACAGCATTCTTACAGGGCGTGACGGGGTGGATGTACATTGGATGTTTCCCGTGGGGACACAGTCTCAGAGTAAGGGGTAGGCTATGCAGGACTGAGATGAAGAGCAATTCCCTCACTCAGAGGTTGGTGAATCTTGAAATTCTCTATCCCAGAGGGCTGTGGAAGCTCAATCATTGAGCATGGCCAAGACAGAAATCGATAAATATCTGGATACTAAGGACATCAAGGGATAGGTGGATAGCACGGGGCAGTGGACATACGAACATCCAAGCATCCGCATCTGGAGCAGAAATAGGTCGCCCCTCGAGCCTGCTCGATACGATCATGGTTGGTCTGTTTCTGTCTCGAATTCCAAACTCCCATCTACCCCGATAATCATTGATTCCCTTGCCTAACAAGAATCTATCTATCTCTGCCTTAAAAATAGTCAATGACCCCGTCTCCACCACCTTCTGAGGCAGAGAATTCCAAAGTCACACAACCCTCTGAGAGGAAAAAATTATCTTCATCTCTGTCCTTAAAGGCCGTCCCCTAATTTTAAAACAGTGCCCTCTAGTTCTGGACTCACCCACAAGAGGAAGCATCCTTTCCACAATCAGCTTGTTAAGACCGTTCAGGATTTGATATAATTAAATCAAGTCTATGCCCCACTCTTCTAAACTCCAGTGAAAAGAAGCCCATTCTGTCCAACCTTTCCTCATAAGACTATCCGCTCATTCCAGGTATCAATCTAGTAAACCTCTTCTGAACCGCCTCCAACGTATTTACATCCTTCCTTAAATAGAGAACAAAACTGCACACAGTATTTGAGATGTTATCTCACCAATGCCCTGTATAACTGAAGCATCACATCCTTACTTTAATTTTCAATTCCTCTCATAATAAAGGATAGCATTCCGTTAGCCGTCTTTATTACCTGCTGTACCTGCACACTAACTTTTTGTGACTCATGCACTAGAACACCTAGATCCCTCTGCACCTCAGAATTCTGCAGTCATTCTCCATTTAAGTAATACTCTGCTTTTTTATTCTTCTTGCCAAACTGAACAACTTCACATTTTCCCACATTATACTCCATCTGTCATATTTTTGCCCACTCACTCAACCTATCTATATCAGTGTGCAAGCTCCTTATGTCCTTTTCATAACATACTTCCCTACCTATTTTTGTGTCCTCTGCAAATTTAGCTACAATGCCATTGCTCCCCTCGTCTAAGTCATTGATATAAATTGCAAAAAGTTGAGGCCCAAGCACAGACCCTTGAGGGACTCCACTCGTCACATCCTGCCAAACAGAAAAGGACCCATTTATGAATTAAAACAAGAAATGCTGGAACCACTCAGCAGGTCTGGCAGCATCTGTGAAAAGAGAAGCAGAGTTTACGTTTCGGGTCAGTGACCCTTCTTCGGAACCCATTTATGAATATTCTCCGTTTAATGCCAGCCAGCCTACCTTCTATCCATGCTAATATCTTACCCCCTACACCATGAGCTCCTACTTTGCGCAATAACCTTTTATGTGGCAGTTTGTCAAATGCCTTCTGGAAATCTAAGTATAGTTCGTTAACGGGCTCCTCTTTGCCCACAGTGCATGTTACTCCTTCAAAGAACTTCAGTAAATTGGTTAAGCATAATTTCCCTTTCACAAAACCATGCTGACTTCCCGATTACCTTGATTGTTTCTAAGTGCCCAGCTATAGCCTCCTTAATGATCAATTCTAGCACCTTCCCCACGACAGACGTCAAGCTAACTGGCCTATAGTTACCTGTTTTCTGCTTCCCCCACATCTTGAATAGAGGGGTTATATTTACTACTTTCCAGTCTGAAGGAACCTTTCCAGAATCTAGCGGATTTTGAAATAATTAACTCCAACGCATCTACTACTTCATTAGCCACCTCGTTTAAGACCATCAGGACCCAGGGACGTGTCAGCTCGCAGTTCCATCAGTTTGCTCAGTACCACTTCCCTGGTGATTGTAATTTCACCAAGATCCTCTCTTCGTTCAACGTCCTGATTTACAGCTATTACTGGAATGTTTTTTGTATCCTCTATAGTGAAGACAGAAGCAAAATATTTGTTCATTTCATCCGCCATTTCCTTATTATCGACTATTAACCTCCCATTCTCACTCTCTGGAGGACCAACACTCACTTTACTTACTCTTTTCCTTTTCAAATACCTGTAGAAACTCTTGCTATCCGTTTTACATTTCTAGCTAGCTTCCTCTCATACTCTATTTTTTTCTCCAGATTAACCTTTTAGTCATTCTCTGCCGTTCTTGATATTCTGAACAAACGTCTGACCTGCTGCTCATCTTTGCACAATTATAGGCTTTTTTCTTAAGTTTGATGCTTTCCTTAACTTTTTTAGTTTTCCATGGATGGTGGGTCCTCCCCTTACAATTTTTCTTTATAGTAGGAATATACGTATTCAGAGAATTCTAAAATATCCCTTAAATGTCTGCCACTGCTCCTCCATTGAGCTATCTCCCAGTCTAGTCACCCAGTTCACTTCAGCTAGCTCAGCTTTCATGCCCACACAGTTGCCCTTATTCAAGGTTAAACTACTAGTCTTGGACCCACTCTTGTCTCTTTCAAACTGGATGTAAAAGTCAATGATTTTGTGGTCCCTGCTACCTAGAGCTGCCTTTACTCTGAGGTCATTAATTAATCCTGTCACATAACACAATATCAAGTCTAATATAACATGCTCTCTGGTTGGTTCCAGAACGTGCTGCTCTACGAAACTATCTCGAAAGCATTCTATGAACACTTCATCCAGGCTACTATTGCCAATCTGATTTTTCCAGTTTATATGTAGATTAAATTCACCCACGATTATTGCCATCCCTTTTTCACAAGGACCCAATATTTCTTCTTGTATACTTCGTCCTACATTGCCATTACTGTTTGGGGGCCTGTCGACCACTCCCTTCAGAGACTTCTTTCCTCTACCATTTATCATCTCCACCCTCCTGAAGTCCCCAGCATCACAGGTGCCAGTCTTCAGCCAACTCGATTCACTCCACGTGATATCAAGAAACAACTGAAGGCATTGGATGCAGCAAAGGCTAAATGACCTGACAGCATTCGGGCAATAGTACTGACGGCCTGTCCCCCTGAACATGTCGCACCCCTAGCCAGCTGTTCCAGTACAGCTACAACATTGGCATCTACATGGCAAAGTGGAAAATTACCCAGGTGTGTCCTGTACATAAAAATCATCCAACCCGGCCAATTACCACCCCATCGGTCTACTCTAAATCATCAGTAAAGTGATGGAGGTTTCATTGACAGTGCTATCAAGTGGTACCTGATTAGCGATAACCTGCTCAGTTACGCTCAGTTTGGGTTATGCCAGGGCCACTCAACTCCTGACCTCATTACCACCTTGGTTCAAACATGGACAAAAGAATTGAACTGAAGATGTGAAGTGAGAGTGACTGCCCTTGACATCAAGGCAGCATTTGACCGAGTATGGCATCAAGGAGCCCTAGCACAACTGGAGTCAATGGGAATCAGGAAGAAACCTCTCTGCTGTTTAGAATTGTACCTAGCACAAAGGAAGATGGTTGTAGTAATTGGAGGTCAGTCATCTCATCTCCCGATCCAGGACATCACTGCAGGAGTTCTTCAGGGTAGTGCCATAGGCCCAACCATCTTCATCTGCTTCATCAATGATCTTCCTTCAGTCATAAGGTCAGAAGTGGGGATGTTCGCTGATGATTGCACAATGTTCAGCACCATTTGCGACTCCACAGATACTGAAGCAGTCCATCTGAAAATGCAACAAGACCTGGAAAATATCCAGGCTTGGGCTCATAAGTGGCAGGTAATATACACGCCAGTGCCAGGTAATGACCATCTCCAACAACAAAGAATCTAATGATCTCCCTTGACCTTTAATGGCATTACGATCACTGAATCCCCCACTATCAACACCCTGGGGGTTACCATTGACCAGCACCTGAACTGGAGCAGCCATATAAATACCGTGTCTACAAGAGCAGGTCAGAATCTAGGAATCCTGTGGCGAGTAACTCACCTCCTGACGCCCCAACGCCTGTCCGCCATCTACAAGGCACATGTCTGGAGTGTGATGGAATACTCTCCACTTGCCTTGATGGGTGCAGTTCCAACAACACTCAAAAAGCTGGACACCATCCAGGACAAAGTCGATGCTTGATTGGCACCCCGTCCACAATCATTCACTCCATCCACCATTGAGGCACAGTGGCAGCAGTGTGTACCATCTTTTTTTTATTCACTCATGGGATGTGGGCATCACTGTCTAGGGCAGCATTTATTATCCATCCCGAATTTCCCTTGAGAAGGTGGTGGTGAGCTTCCTTCTTGAATCGCTGCAGTCCATGTGAGGTAGGTGCACGCATAGTGCTGTTAGGAAGGGAGTTCCAGGATTTTGACCCAGCAACAGTGAAGGAACAGCGATATAGTTCCATATCAGGATGATGTGTGACTTGGAGGAGAACTTGCAGGTGGTGGTGGTCCCATACATTTGCTGCTTTTGTCCTTCTAGTTGGTAGAGCTCACGGGTTTGGAAGGTGCTGTCTAAGGAGCCTTGGTGCGTTGCTGCAGTGCATCTTGTGTCTTAGATGCTGTGAATGCAACGCTCAGCTTCGGCCGATTGGGCACAAAAATGTAGACCACAAGAACAGCTTGCATGTAAATAGTGTCTTAACTGGTAAAACATCCCAATGCACTTCAGGTGAGTGCAAGTAGACAAAGAAGGAGACATTGAGATGATGGAGTAACAGATTGTTAAGTAGTAGGTTTAAGGAGCGTTTTAAAGTAGGAGATAGATAGAGGTGGAGAGTTTAGGGAGGGAAATGAGAGCTTAGGGCTCAGGATGCTGCAGGCATGGTCTCCAATGCTGCCGTGCTGGGAGTGCGCGATGCGCCACAGCCCAGAGTTGAAGGAAGGAGAAATTTTTGAGCGTTGTAGAGTTGGGGAAGATCAGAGAAATAGTTATTTGCGAGGCCATGCAGGAAATAAAACATGAGGATGATCGTTGTAAAATGAACTACTGTAATGAACAATTGTAAGATTAAACGTAAACACGGATTCTCCGATATACTTTTGGTGCGAATCTCCGAGTCCCACATACATGAGCTGAGGAACAGATTCTTTCCTGATCCATTTGTTGCTGTGTAATTGATAAGATTGATCGGATGTACCGAACTACATAAGACTGCATTTATATAAGGCTTTGGTGAGATCACACCTGGAATAACATTTACAGTTTTGGTCCCCTTATCTAAGGAAACATATAGTTGCCTTGATGTGGGAGGTGGGGGGCGGGGATTCGGGGTTGGCGTGGGATGGGGGAGCGGGCAGATGGTGAAATGAAAATTTAATAGATTATTCCCTGGTATTAAAGGCTGCATATGAAGAGAGATTGAGTAGAATGGGCCTTTATTCTCTGAAATTTTAAAGAATGAGCGGTACTCTTAATAATATATAGATAATTATTATAGGCTTGACAGGATAAATGCTGACAGGCTATTTCCCCTGGCCGGAGAGTCAGAAACTAGGGGCCATACTCCCAAGATAAGAGGTCGACTGTTTCGGACTGAGATGAGGAGACACTTCTTCACTCACCGAGTTTTGAATATTTGGAATTCCCTACCGCAGAAAGCTGTGACTGCTCAGTCAACGATTTTATTCAAGATTGTGATCGACAGATTTTGGGTCACTAAGGGAATCAAGGGATATAGAGGTAGGACGGGGAAGTGGTCTTATTGAATGGCAGAGCAAGCTTGAGGGCATAAAACCTACTCCTGCTTCAATTTCTTTTCTTATGTACTTATCCAGGCTACACTAATCCCCGGATACACGGTCTCCACATTTTTTCCCAAGCTATATCTTGGCAGAATATAATTCGTCGGAACTTAAGTGAACTGTGACAGTAATTTATTTCTGCTAACTAGGGTATTCAATGTGGAAACAGCTTTCTGAGACCGAATAAATTGAAAAACCAGCTGATCTGAATTTTTTGTGACGCCAGCTGTTGCATAAACGTGCCGAAGAATATAATCTCGAATTTTAAAAAATGTATGCTGGTTGTTGACGTGAACAGGTCGGTCGCAGTGCTGCAATTGAAACTCGATACTGGTATCTTACGGAGGTGTACAATCGAGAGTTTCATCTGTTGACTTTTTTTTATTAAAATAAAACCACCCAGTTTGTATATTTTATAGTGATACTGTTGACAGAGTACCCATCACGGGAGCAACGTAACATGGCACAGTACTGCCTGGCACTCTGTGGGCTCTACTTAATAACAGTTCTTGGCAGAGATGTTGCCTTTTGCTAGATGATCACAATGTAGGGTAGTCGAGGGTAAACCGAAATGGACATGGATTTTTTTTCTCTCCTCAGGTGGAGATGTCACCATGACAGATAAACCGAACGTCCTGAAGCAAATAGAAAACAATGTCTCCATCAACATCCCCAGTGCCTGCAGACACCGTATCAAGGTCCGCGCCCTGACATGGGGTGAGGACAACTCTAATTTTCCGACCGACTATGACTTCATCCTGGGTTCGGATATTGTATATAGCTCAGTTACTTACCCGGCTCTAATAGAAACATTGCTCTATCTTGCCAGCCAAGGGGCTACAATCTACCTCTCTTCCGAATTACGCAAGAGTAACGCCTCCCCCTCTTTCCATCAGATACTCTTACCTCGGTATTTTAACTGTCAGGTGGTTGACAGGTTAGAGGACAAAGATGTTATTGTGTACAAGATGACCAAAATTGGTAGAAATTCTGGAGATTGTCTCCCAAGCAAAGACTGAAATCTGCTGGCCGCTGAACCTAACATGGAGATTGTAAGAACCTCGAATCACCGGCCATTTAAAAGTCTGCAGAAATATTCAATGTTCGGTTTTAATTTGCGCCTCGATCCAATTTGGCCCTTTCTACTAGGTGACATGACCTCCCAGGCCCCGATTTCTTCCTCCTGCAACGTCTAAATGCCTAGTTGCCCAATCGGACAATTTAGGGATCGTGTTGGTGAATCTTATCACCAAGTGTTCGTAAAGTAATCATGAAAATAGATGGACAATTCAAATTCAAGCATGGCAAATTAAGCGCTTAATTTCAATTTGGTTATTTGCAGGATGACACCAGTAAAATGACGAGGGAAGCTGATAATCGCGGCCAGGTATTCTACGTTTTTATGTATACACATGCGGTTAACTCTTAACCTTCTTTGGTCACCAGCAGCACAATTACAAGTGACTCATTACCATTAGCTTCAGCCTTGGATATCGGCAAAACAAATTTAAAAATATTGCGGCAGCGAAAGCCTGTTTTTTTTTTTGTCTACATCTCAGAAGTGAATACTGTGGCCGTCAGTGCTGAGTTCAGTTCATTCTACAAAGACAACGGACAATATACCCTTCCTGATCTACCTGGCCTATTATTCCACTACACGCTGCACTGACGAACCATGCTATTAAACGAATTATTCCTTTATTAGTAACGCTCACTGCTACACCACTTGTTAGGTTAATTTGAAGTGTGTCTCCCCTTTACAAGGCAGGAACATCGAAACATGAAAGCAATGTCTCTTAACCATCGCATATTTCTTCATCTGTCATGTCTTGGTAGACTGAATAACCATTCAAGTAGTTTGCCTCCAGGATATTGACAACATTTGTTCTAGAAGTAGGTCAAGTATACACACTAGTTTATGTTTAAATTATTTATATAACATTGATAAGGCAAGTTTGTATTTTAAATGTACTTAACACAGTAATGAGTGGAAAAGTGTACAGCAGACAAATGTACATTTTGTCATTTCCTCTCATGATCCAAGGATATTGGGACTCAACTCCTTTAACCAGTTTTATTAACGATTGCACATAATTTTCCTCCATTGAATGCAGACTCTATTGGAGAGATTAAATTAGTCGGATAATTCAAATTTCTGGCAAAAAATAGAGTTCTTTGGTCATTGTGAGTGTTTAATTTCCTTGCTTATTGAATGGTGGTGCTGTATATCCTTGTTAAGTAAATATACACATGTGAAGTGCATTTTCCTGTATTGTGTGGCTGTACGCAATGCGATTTCTAGTAAAATTAGTACATGCAGCTTAAACATTGTGGTGATAGCCACAGTCCTGTCAAGTCAGGGATTTATATTGGGCGGCACTGAAATAATCGACGTAATATTGCTTTGTGAATGTGAATATGCAACGTACCGTACAAACAGCCAGCTCCCATGGCCTTCTGCGATTGACATCCAATTAATGCTCCTTCTATTCAGATACAGATATAATGCTAGCTTCTCAATGCATATACTGTTATGTGAGATTGAAACCAGCTAATTCTGATCCAATATATGCTGCTGTAAAGCATTTAACACATTAACACGATCTCAGCTGATGCAGTGTAATTGTAATTGAGTTGCACCGTGTTACGTTACGTCCAGTTTATATAGTGCCATTGTGAATCTGGAAGCACATTTTATTGTTCTATTCCTGACGATTCTGTTGACGAATGAATGAATAGATTTATTGAAATAAAACAACTGTCTGTAATAGAGTAACCAGCGTCCTGTCCCAAAAGAGTTCACTTTAAGCTGAACAAACAGGTAATAATTGTTGAATACTGTTATTGCAGTTCAACACTTTGCTCACAAGGGGTATCTGAGTGGGTTCTGGATCTTTTGATCTGAGTCGCTTCGTGTAACATTTCGAAGAAAATTGAGTTTATTCTGTTTATCCTGTATTATAGGCAGTTTTTTTATTCTACGTCATAAAATTTAACCAGATTTACTTAAAGAAAACCCAAGCTGTTGACATACAATAGTAACAGAAGAGGCAATATCTCTGCAATTAGAATCAAAGTGATGTCAATGTGTAAATGCTGTCAATTATAATTCCTGTTCCTGAGATAAAATTAGTTTGACTTGAGAATATAACCAAGCTGACATGCGCCAATATCTCTGATGCATATAGCTTCCTTGGTGCCTGCATGTTGAGAAGATTAGTAGTGACTGTTTGAAAGTCAGGATGCTTCTGAAACAATCAGAGACAGATATACGTAAAGATCTGCATTTATAAGGTGGCTTTCGCGATCTTGGGGATCACACAGGCCTTTACAGCCAATTAACTACTTTTGAAGAGTAGTCACTATTGTTATAGGAAACACTGGAGTCAGTTTGCTGACAGCAAAATCTCACAAAATGCAACGAAATAAATGACCAGATAATCTGCTTCAGTGATGTAGATTGAAGAATAAAATTGGGTCTACCCCCATGCGATCTTTTAAGTACACCAGAAATGGCAGACCGGTCCTCGGTTCAATGAAGGACGGCAATTCCTGCAGTGCAGCACCCCCGCGTTACTTCACTGGAGTACTGATATAGACTGGGTGAGGGATGATAGCAAACAGCCAGGTAAATTTAATGTTGGGACTGCGTTTCCGGGAATTGTGTATTAGGTGCTAACGGTAAAATCATAGAATCATTACGGCAGAGAAGTAGGCCATTCGGCTCATCGAGTCCATGCTGGTTCTGGATAGAGCAATCCAGTCAGCCCTATTCCCCTTCCTCAACCCCGCGCTATGCCTGGAGCCCTGAAATTTAATTTCCCTCAAGTGCTTATCCAATTTCCTGTGATAGATTGATAACTTGGTAGATACTACTATTTGATAACTACTGAAGGCGAAAAGTTATTCAAGTGATTCTTTCGTTCGGGTCATCTTCTTCCCAGAAAGTTGACTGCCATAGAACTCCACCTCTGTCTGTCCTGTGCTGCCCTTACACATTCTGCATAGGCCAAATGCATCCAGCTCATTATACCCGTCATTCATTTCCTTCTTTGCTCCCCTCTCCTATGGTTTCCATCGATGTTTCCTTCCAATAATTGTCTCTGTCTACCTTCTACTCTAATGATGTGACCGAAGTATTGTATCTTTCTCTTTAATGCTATGCACTAATTTCCTCTTTTCTCCAGCCATTTCCAGCACTTCCTCATTAGTTTTTTGCGGGATATGCAGAACATCCTCCTATATGTCCACAGCATACTTCTTCATCTCATGTTCCTCTCTCAGTCTGTCTAGGTAGGCTTGCTCTTTCATGGGATTTCTTTTCGGGATTTTCAGCCTGATCTTCATCTTCATTATAAGCAGGCAGTGATCTGAATTGAGGTCTGCACGTGGGTAAGTGAAGGAAGACATTTTTGATGCTGTTCTTGCACCTCTCATTTATCACCATAAAATCGAGTGGTAGTTGTTGCTATTTTACAGTACACAGCTTCACATGATGCATAACTGCCCCTCACATCGCTCCAGTAGCCATGATTCATGCGAAAGCTAAAGTAATGTCGGACAGAATACATCCATGTAGATCACACAATTAAACAACTTGTTTTCTTCTCATATTTAGGGCCGAATGCACTAAAATTCGCAGTATTGTACTGACAATATGGTCGTGATGCAATTATTGACGGGCAATGTCATTGTCCCACTCGAGATCGTCCATGCGAAATCAATTCGTGTCTTTCCCTACAATATGCTCTTGTTATTTGTGCCCGGTAATTTTTTACGTGAATCCATTTCATGTAATTAGCACTCTTTGTCTGAAGTAATGCGTCCTGGTATCAAAGTCCATTGCAGAGTTTTGCCTGCTCAGCAGGCTCTGAGCACCAGAAGTTGTGAAATCGCCTTCTTCTCATTCTAGGGCATCTTCCCTGAAATTCTTATCCCAATTTAACTACTTTCTGCCACATCAGTCTTGCCTCAACCACACCTCTCAGGCACTTCCTAGTTCTTACGGGTCAGCTCGTTAAAGATAACCTCGCACTCTCATCCTGTGTGTTTCAATTGTCTTTGTTATAAATGTTTCGGCTGTAAACAGCAACACGCAGAGTTCTACCCCCGGCCTTTCCTTCTGCCGTAGCATCCGTGTGTCTGTCTGTGTTGATGGCGTTTGTAATGGATGGGAGGTGGCTCCCTCCCGTCAAGTTTTTAGAGTCATAGAGATATACAGCACTGAAATAGGCCCTTCGGCCCACCAACAACCACCCATTTATACTAATTCTACATTAATCCCATATTCCTACCACATCGCCACCATTCTCCTACTACCTACCTACACTAAGGGCAATTTACAATGGCCAATTTACCTATCAACCTGCAAGTCTTTGGCTGTGGGAGGAAACCGGCGCACCCGGCGGAAATCCACGTGGTCACAGGGAGAACTTGCAAACTCAGCACAGAGCAGTACCCAGAACCGAACACGGGTCGGTGCTGCTGTGAGGCTGCGGTGCTAACCACTGCGCCACTGTGCCGCCCTTTTTGTGCAACTTCTGACGCCAGAAACTGATTAATGGAGGATCATACCAAGAACATCTTGAACTAATCGGCATGTTTAATGCAATGAATAGGTCAATTGGTAGTTTTGATAACATTGCCTGGTTTGTAAATTTCTGGCACATATGTCAGAACAAAAGTCGCCCCGAAACGCAACATGAGTGCCTCAACTTTAATCATGGTCATATGGCGGTTGTTACAAACAACTTTAGTCCTGACGTCCTATTTTGACTGAATATGCAACTGACCAAGGCTTCTCATGCAGCACCTCCCAAATCCACAATCTCTACCGCCGAGAAATACAAGGGGAACAGGCGAAGGAGATAACCATCACGTCCACGTTCCCCTCCAATCAGCTACCATCCTTATTCGGAATTGTATTACTGTTCTTTCATCGTGGCTAAGTTAAAATCGTGTAACTCGGTATCTAACAGCATTGTGGGAGCACATTAACAGAGGGACAATGGCGATTCAAGAAGTTGGCTGATATATACCACTTTGGCAACGACAAGTTAATGCAAGCTGCTTACTTTCAGCCCTCGAACTATAAATGTATACCATGCGAAGAACTAATGAGCCCAGTGGACCCGCGGAACGTGTGTGTAACAGCAACTGATCTAGGAATCGCATGTTAAATATCATTGCACATCGCTCACTGTGCACATCCCACTGTCCACACCACACTGGCCACAGTTCACCGCTCACACTTCACTGTCCACAGCTCTCTGTTCATATCTCACTGTCCACAGCTCACTGTAACATCCCACTCTCTACAGCTCACTGTGCACACCCCATTGTCTGCATCATACTGTTCACAGTTCACTGCTTATCCTTCACTCTCCACATCCAACTGCACACACCGCACTGTCCATACTGCACTGTCTAAACATCACTGTACACAGTCCACTGTTCACACTTCATTGTCCAAACCCACTCTACGCATCCAGCTGTTCACACCCGACTATCCACACTCGACTGCCTACATGGCACTGCCCACTCTCCATTGCTAACTGTCCACATCTTGCTATACACACAACCGAAATATGTTGGTAGATTATACTTAAAACTGTCAATCATAATATAACTCAATTACCGCACAAGATACTTATGTTCGAATGCAATGGCTTGTTCCTGGCAAGGAACACTTAATCGTTTACACTTTGACTTCTTGTGATAAATCTCCCATGCAAAGTGCTTGGCTACTAGCATTTGAAATAACCCATCTGTGCACCGTTAGGGACTTCAACCCTATGCATAGAGCAAGTCGGGAAGAGCTGTAATATAAAGACTCATCGCTTGTGTTCACTAATCTACATTGGCTCGTGATCCACAAATGCCCCCAATTTAACTTTCTCATCCTGGTTTTCAAATCCGTCCATGGTCTAACCCCTCCCTAGCTTTGCAGTCTCTGGTGCTCACATACCTGCGAAAAATCCGCCTCCTGCTCATCCCCATGCTCTTCATCCAACCATTCGCGGCTTTCAACCATCTAGCCCCGAATCTCGCAAATGCATTTGTTGCATATCGCTGCCTCTCCGCCTCCTTGTTCAGCTTGAACACCCTTCTCAAATTGGAAGGAAGTAAAGGCGGGAACAGGAAGTAGAAAAGTAACAAGTGACATTCGAGGGCAGGCGAAACAAAGGAGAGCATTAACTAGATGTAGAATGCAGAATACCAAGAAGACAAGGTTACGAGCACTCTACCTGAATGTACCAGCATTCGCAACAAGGGAGATGATTTAAAGGTTCAAATAGAGGTAAATGGGTATGATCCAATTGCCACAACGGAAACATGGCTACAGGGTAACCAAGACTGGGAACTGAATATTCAAGGTTATTCGACATTTAGGAAGGACAGGCAAAAAGTAAAAAGGAGGTGGTGTTGCACTAATAATAAGGGATGGGATCAGATCGGAAGAACAAAATGTGGAATTTGGGTGAAGCTAAGAAACAGCAAGTAGAAGCAAACATTAGTAGGATTTGTTTATAGGCAACCAAACAGTAGTGGTAGTGTGGGGCATTGAATTAATTAAGCGAAAAGGGAAGCATGTAGCTTCCACATCCAACTGCACACACCGCACATAATACAGTAATCATGGGTGACCTAAATCTGTCTATAGACTGGGTAAACCTAATGAGCATGAATGCTCTGGAGGACAAGTTTCTGGAATGTGTTAGGGAAGGTTTTCTAGAGCAGTATATTGAGGAACCGACTGGAGAACAGGCTATTTTAGATCTAGTATTATGTAATGAGAAATGGCTAATTAATAATCTTGTTGTAAAAGAACCTTTAGGGATGAATGACCATAATATGACAGCATTTTACATTATGTTTAAAAGTGAGGTAGTTCAGTCTGAAGCTAGGGTATTAAATTTAAACAAAGGAAATTTGAAAGTATGAGGGGCAAATTGGCTCAGGTGGATTGGGAAAATATATTGAAAGGTATGACAGTACATAGGCAATGGATAGTCTTTAAATAAATATTACATAGGTTACAGCAACTATACATTCCTTCAATGCACAAAAACCCCAGAAGTAAAGGCAGGCAATCGTGACTAACAAAGGAAGTTGAGGATTTTATAAGATAAAAAGAAAAGGCCTGTGAAGTTGCCAGAAATAGAAGTAAACCTGAGGATTGGGAGGATTTTAGAACACAGCAAAGCAGGATGAAGAAACTGATAAAAAAAAAGGGAGAAGCGAATATGAATGTAAGCTAACAAAAACATAAAAACGGACTATAAACGCTTCTATGGGTACGTAAAAAGGAAATGTTGTTGTTGTAATGGGTGATGGCAGATTTAAAGAGCAATGCAGCACCTGAAGAGGGAGAACCGTTCACCATATAGGCTAACATGGGGACCGGAAGAGAAAATTGGGTGGTCAGCAGTTCAATAGGACCAGGAGGTCGGTCTCATCGAAAAGATGTGGTCAGATAGGGCATGAGGGAAGATAAAAGTGAAACTAGAGAAAGCTGCGAGTTCGGGGACAGGGCAGAAGAAATAAAAGAAATATTAATCTTTGTTTTAAATTTAAATCACCATCCTATTTCGACCATGACAAATGACTTTCCGGGGAGCCGATTGCTTTCTGATATCTCGACCAATTGACTATTTACCCGATATGAGGATAGAGCAATCTGGTTGGCGAAACTATCACGATCCACCAGTAAATTAGTAATGATTAACCATATCCGAATCTTCAGTTCAAATTACAGCATGGCAATTTGTGCAATTAATTGCAGTAATTGCTGGCACAGAGCAAATGGTTAAAACAAAGCTAATTATTGTCGCCAAATATCCTACTATTACTGCCAGTGATACCTGTTCTAAAGTATGTGATTGAATCCGAATATTCTTTAATCAGCAGTAACACGATTTCTTGCGAAACCCGGCCAAGGATTTGGCCCTTGCCAGTCTCGTGCACATCGCAATAACAAATAAAGCAGTTAATCTAGAGTTCTAGCCGAGATGGAACCTACAATAAATACCATATTATTGCTCCAACAACTCACCCGCTTTGACACAGGTAATGGATCCAACCTGTCCTGCTGTACCAGGGGTACGATGATACTGTACGCTACACTGACGAAGTGAGCTACTGCATGAGTCTTTTGTTAACAATACTCAGTGTGACGCCATTTTGTCAATGACTTCGAAGGCAAGAGTAGCTGCAGATCAAAACAGTTCGGATGAGAGCGATGTTTAATAACCATCTCATACTTCTTCACCTGTCTCCAATTCAGTAATCAATAAATGTGTTTCCATCCCAGATATCGTGAACATTCGTTCCATAATCTCTATCAGAAGCTACAGCATACCCGCTAATTCATGGCTAATTCATTTATATGATATTGATATGTAAAACAGTATGTACTTTAAATGCATTTGACACGATGAGTGCAGTAGTATAACGCCAACCAAAGCACGTTTTAGTCGTACCCTCTCACGATCAAAGTATGCCGATACTCCTATTTTTTAAGCCAGTTTTATAAAAACAAATCCATATAACTTTATTCCATTAAATAAAGATCTGAGGTCTATTGCTGAAATTATTCATTCAGAAAGGAAGAATAAGGAGGCAATATAAACCAGATGGCAAATTTGTAAAAGGAATGCAGCAACAAATACACCTGGAATTTAGTTACACATACTAAATTCCAGGTGTATTTGTTGCTGTATTCCCTTTACAAATTTGCCATCTGATTTATATTGCTTCCTTATTCTTCCTTTCTGAATTAATAATGGACCTCAGATCCAATGGACCTCAATGGACCAAATGTTGGTTTAGAAAAAAAATGTCGGGAGTGTGTTTCAAGGAATTTAGCAGTAAATGTCACTATTTGATAAATACGAAAAGATAAAAGGCTAATCAACTGACAGTGGTTGATATTGTTCAGTATGTCGCTCAAGTAGGCATAGATCATGTGGAAGCTCAGATAATGTTAGACGGTGTATATCCATGTAGACCATACAACAAAACAACTTGTTTTCGCCTCATATCTATTGAGGGCCGTCAGCATCGAGATTGACTGTAAAAGATAATACATATATTGTTGAGGACTGCTACATCCCAAATCATTCTTACAGAATCACACGAATATCGTCCCCACCCGAAACACAACCATTTAGCATCTAATCATTCACTTCAGCCTTTCTATACGAAATCCATTCGATGTAATAACCCCTATTTGACTGAAGGAAATATTCCCGATATCAGGTTCTATTGCTGATTTTTTTTCTACTCACCACGGTCTGAGCAACAGACCTTCTGAAGTCGCTTTCATCCTCCCTGAAACCTTTATCGATCTCTCCCTTTTCCCGTACTTTCTCGCACTTCACTCTTCCCGCAACTTAACCACAACTTCTGGCATATCCTGGATTATATGGGACAGCTCTGAAAAATATCCTCGTCCATTCGTCAGGCAAACATTTCCAACCTCTGTTATTAACCATGGAAAAGTGGAAGCAACACCAGTTTTCGGGTGGCAGATTAAACATGTTCAATTGCAGCAGAGGGAGTCGGATCAAGAATGACCTATCTGGTCAGTGTTATTTCAGAGCAGCAACCCTTCAGCAGGCTTTGGCTAACCAGGCTGTGATGCCATTCCGGTCTTCACACCCAACTGTCCAAAGTCGGCTGTCAACAGCCTACTGCCAAAACCCGACTGCCCACACTGCTCTGTTTGATTAGGTGATTGGTTGGGTAAGGAACAGCTGTTGGTGCATTTAAATAGCTTTAAAAAAGAAGGGGAAAGTTTTTTTTCAAAAAACAAAACCTCAAGTGATAAGGTTAGCACTACTAAAGTGTGTTTTTTATTAAATTATTGTAATTTATTAAGGACTTTAGATTGTAGTGGGTAGTGTTTGGAGTAGAACAAGGCCCCTAGTGTAATTAGTATTTTTTAAAGGGAGTAACTAATTAATCTAAAGGTAAGTCATGGCCGGAGAGTTCGCACCCGTGATCTGCTCCTCCTGCACTATGTGGGAAATCAGAGGCACTTCCAGTGTTCCTGATGACCATGTGTGCCGGATGTATCCATCTGCAGCTACTGGCTACCCGCATTACGGAGCTGGAGCTGCGGGTGGATTCACTGTGGAGCATCCACGATGCTGAGGACGTCGTGGATAGCGCATTTAGTGAGGTGGTCACACCACAGGTAATGACTGCACAGGCAGAAAACGGATGGGTGACCACCAGGCAGATTAGTAGGAGGAGGTAGATAGCAGGAGTCCCTTGTGGCCATCCCCCTCTCAAACAGATATACCACTTTGGATACTGTTGGGTGGATGGCCTCCCAGGGGAAAGCAGCAACAGCCAAGTTCGTGGCACCACAGATGGCTCTGCTGCACAGGAGGGAAGGAAGAAGAGTGGCAGGGCTATGGTGATAGGGGATTCCATCGTAATTGGAACAGACAGGCGTTTCTGTGGCTGCAAACTAGACTCCAGGATGGCATGTTGCTTCCCTGGTGCTAGGGTCAAGGATGTCTCGGAGAGGCTGCAGGACATTCTGAAGGAGGAGGGTGAACAGCCAGTGGTCGTGGTACATGTCAGTGCTAACAACATAGGTAGAAAAAGGGATGAGGTCTTTCGAGATGAATTTAAGTAGTTAGGAGCTAAATTAAAAGGCAGGACCTCAAAGGTAGTGATCTCAGGATTACTTCCTGTGCCACGTTTAGTGAGTATAGGAACAGGAGAAGAGACCAGATGAATGCATGGCTGGAGAGATGATGCAGGAGGGAGGGATTTTGATTTTTTCAACATTAGGACCCATTCTGGGGAAGGTGGGACCTGTACAAGTGGGACGGGTTGATACAGGTAGAACTAGAACAGATGTCCTCGCGCCGGCGTTTGCTAGTGCTGTTGGGGAGGATTTAAACTAGAATGGCAGGGGGAGGGGAAACTGAGTGGGGAGACTGAGGAGGAAGCAAGGATAGAAACGAAAGATAGGAAACAAAAAGACAAAGGTGAGAGGCATAGAAATCAAGGGCAAGAAACAAATAGGGCCATAGTGCAAAATAATGCTAAGATGACTAAGAATGTTAAAAAGGCAAGTCTAAAGGCATTGTGCCTCAATGTGCAGAGTATTCACAATAAGGTAGGCAAATTAACCATGCAAATAGATGTAAATAGATACGATATAGTTGTGATTATGAAGACATGGCTGCAGGGTGACCAAGGATGGGAACTGAACATCCAGGGGCATTCAATATTTAGGAAGGGCAGGAGAAAAAGAAAAGGAGGTGAAGTAGAGTTGTTAGTAAAAGAGGAAATCAATACAATAGTGAGGAAGGATATTAACTCAGAGAATCCTGATGTGGAATTTATATAGGTGAAGCTAAGAAACACCAAGGGGCAGAAAACATTGGTAGGGGTTGTATACAGACCCCCAAACAGCAGTAGTGATGTAGAGGATGGCATTAAATAGGAAATTAGAGACTCATGCAATAAGGATGAAGCTGAAATTATGGGTGACTTTAATCTGCATATAGATTGGGCAAACCAAATTAGCAATAATAGTGTAAAGGAGGAATTTCTGGAGTGAGTACGTGATGGTTTTTTGGACCAATACATTGAGGAACCAACTAGAAAACAGACCATCCTAGACTGGGTATTGTGTAATGAGAAAGGATTAGTTAACAATCGTGTTGTGTGAGGTCCCTTGGGGAGGAGCGGCCATAACATGATAGAATTCTTCATTAAGATGAAGAGTGAGAGAGTTGATTCCGAGACTAGGGTCCTGAATAAAAATAAAGGAAAATATGAAGGTATGAGGCTCGATTTGGCTATGATAGTATGGGGGGCATTACTTAAAGGGTTGACAGTAGATAGGCAATGGCTCGCATTTAAAGAGTGCATGGATGAATTACAACAATTGTTCATTCCTGTCTGGTGCAAAAATAAAACAAGAAGGATGGCTCAACCGTGGCTTACAAAAGAAATTAAGGATAGTATTAGATCCAAGGAGGAGAAATATAAAATGGCCAGAACAAGCAGCAAACCTGAGGATTGGGAGCAGTTTAGAATTCAGCAAAGGAGGGCAAAGGGATTGATAAAGAAGGGGAAAATAGAGTCTGAGAGTAAGCTTGCAGAGAAGATAAAAACTGACTGTAAAAGCTTCTATAGATATGTGAAGAGAGAAAGATTAGTGAAGACAAATGTGGGTCCCTTACTGTCTGAAACGGGGGAATTTATAATGGGGAACAAAGGAATAGCAGACCAATTAAATATATACTTTGGTTCTGTCTTCACAAAGGAGGAAACAAATTACCTCCCAGGAATGTTGGGAAACATAGGGTCTAGTGAGGAGGAGGAACTGTATGAAATCAGAATTAGTAGGGAAATGGTGTTAGGGGAATTGATGAGATTGAAGGTCGATAAATCCCCAGGGCCCGATAATCTACATCCCAGAGTACTTAAGGAAGCGGCCCTTGAAATAGTAGATGCATTGCTGGTGATTTTTCAAAATTCTACAGACTCTGGAACAGTTACAACGGATTGGAGGGTAGCTAATGAAGCCCCACTATTTAAAAAAAGGAGGCAGAGAAAAAACAGGGAATTATAGACCTGTTAGACTGACATCAGTAGTGGAGAAAATGCTAGAGTCCAATATAAAAGATGTAATAGCAGAGCACTTGGAAAACAATGACATGATCGGGACAAAGTCAACATGAAAGGGAAATCACGCTTGACAAATCTACTGAAATTTTTTGAGGATGTAACTAGTAGAATAAATAAGGGAGAACCAGTGGATGTGGTGCATTTGGACTTTCAGAAGGCTTTCAATAAGATCCCACTTAACAGATTAGCATGCAAAATTACAGCACATGGGATTGGGGGTGAGGTACTTAAATGGGTAGAGAACAGGTTGGCAGACAAGAAACAAAGAGTAGGAATAAACGGGTCTTTTTCCAAGTGGCAAACAGAGACTCGTGGTGTACAGCAGGGATCGGTGCTAGGACCCCAGCTATTCACAATATATATTAAAGATATAGATGTGGGAATTAAATGTAATATATCCAAGTTTGCAGATGACACAAAGCTGGGTGGGAGTGAGAGCTGTGAGGAGGAAGCAGAGAAGCTCCAGTGTGATTTGGACAGGTTGAGTGAGTGGGCAAATACATGACAGATGCAGTATAATGTGGATAAATGTGAGGTTATCCACTTCGGTGTCAAAAACAGAAAGGCAGATTATTACCTGAATTGCGAAAGATTGAGAAAGGGGGAGGTGCAGTGAGACCTCGGTGTGCTTGTGCACCAGTGGCCGAAAGTAAGCATGCAGGTTAAGAAAGCAAATGGCATGTTGGCCTTCATAGCGAGAGGATTCGAGTACAGGAGCAAGGATGTCTTGCTGCAATTATACGACCTTGGTGAGACCACATCTGGAGTATTGTATGCAGTTTTGGTGTCCTTATCTGAGGAAGGATGTTTTTGCTTTGGAGGGAGTGCAGCAAAGGTTCAACAGACTGATTCCTGGGATGGCGGGACTGGCGTATGCAGAGAGATTGGGTCATTAGGCTTGTATTCGCTAGAGTTTAATAGAATGAGAGGGGATCTCATAGAAACCTATAAAATTCTAACAAGACTGGACAGCCAAGATGCAGGAAGGATGTTCCCGATGGCAGGGGAGCCCAGAACAGGGGTCACTATCTAAGAATAAGGGGTAAGCCATTTAAGACTGAGATGAGGAGGGGTTTCTTCACCCAGAGAGTGGTGGACCTGTGGAATTCTCTACCACAGAAAGTAGTTGAAGCCAAATCATTAAATATATTCAAGAAAGAGTTAGATATAGTTCTTCGGGCTAAAGGAATCAAGGGATATGCGGAGAAAGCGGGAACAGGGTACAGAGTTTAGACGATCAACCATGATCGTATTGAATGGCGTTGCAGGCTCGAAGGGCCGAAGGGCCTACTCCTGCCCCTATTTTCTGTGTTTCTATGTTTCTATGTTCACACCCACCAAACAAAACCCACTGCCACACCCACTGCCACACCCACTGCCTAGCCATCTGTCCAGACAGAATTGTCCACACATCAGTGTCCGAAGCCACTTAACAACCCATTGTCAACAATGCTCTTCCACATCCAATAGTCCACAACCCACAGACTACACCGCATCGTCCACACTGCTGTCGACATATACTAAGCACACCCATTTTCCACACGCCATTCTCCACAATGTACTCCCCACACTCTACTGTTCACACCACATTGGCCCTGGCCAACTGAATCACAAGTTCCACACTGCAAGGTCCATACTGCGATGACCACGCCCCACTGTTCACCCCCATAGCCCACACAATACCGCACTGTCTGCACATCTCTGTCCACATGCCAATGTCGACAGCACACCATCAAGACCCCACTGGCCACTCCCCACTATCCACACCATACTGCCCACACCACACTGCCTATGCCACACTATCCACAACCAAATGTACAGATTCCAGTATTTACACAGCATTGTCCTTACATCAAGGTCCACACCCACAGTCCACACAGCAGAGGCCACACCACAAATTTCACACAGCACAGTCCACATCATACATTCCGTACAGCAGTGTTCAAAGGCCACTGCCCACATACCACTTACAACATACCACTAAGAAATTATCACATTGTCCAGACCTCCAATTCCACAAAAGACAGTCAACAGGGCAATGCACACAGCACAGGTTGACACTGCAATATACACGCACACCACTGTTCATACCCCATTGTCCACAGCGCATAGTCCTCACTACAATGACCAGACGCCATTGTCCACAACACAAAGTTCACAATTTAGTTTTTGCATCACAATGTTCAAACAGAAGTCTCCACACCACATAGTCCATGCTGCAATATCAATACTGCACGGTCTACAAAACACTGTCCACACACCACTGTCCACAGCTGGCTGCCCAGGCATTGTCTATACAACATTGTCCATACTAAAATGTGCATCACCCACTGTACTGCCAGCACTGCATTGTACGATTTAGGTTCGTGAGTCACAGATGACCCAAAATAGGCAGTCGAGAACCCATAAGTGATTTTAAAGTAGTTTATTAAGAAGCAACAGTTTAGATATGATGCATAAGCTAAATAGACAGGAAAAGTATCCGATCCATGACAGATGAGAATGGTTTACTGATCCCAGAGAATGAGTGAGCGAATGTAGCCAATCTCTGCAGCTGGAAGTGGCAACCTCCTGTCTGTTTTCTGACAGCCGTCTTCTTCTCTCTCCCTTTATCCAGTCAGGCTTACAAGAAGTGCAAAATACAGACACAAACTGAAGAGTTATAAACATTGACTTTAACTTACAAAAAGGACAGCGCTTCAAAAGATGGCTGCATGTGTATTTGAACATTGCCACACTGTCTGATTAGATTAGAGCAAAGGATCTCTAACCAGCGTGAAAGGTGTCACTTAACCCCATCCTGATGCAGTCCTGAATTGAATGGTTTCTACTGAAACAAAGAAGGTATGAAATGGAAACATCATAACCAGATTATTCTCATCCTGAGCCATTGTGTGATCATCATGGGGGAGAGACCAAAGCGTCTCCGACTAGAATCTGATGTGACAAACGTTTTACCTTAAAATAGCAGAGAAAGAGAGAATGAGAAAGACCTAGACGAGGTATCACCAAATGGCTTGTCCAGCGTAGAGCTGGGAGAAAATCCAGCAAGCTAGAAGGGAAGGTGCCCTAATGTAAATTCTACATTTTCAATGTGCGAACAGTGAATTGGAAATGACCCAGTCTTCAAACTGAGCTTTCAGCCCAGAGAAATCTACAATCATCTCAGGACTGCAACCAATGAGAACTTGACTTCCAAGAAAATTCAACAGGTTTACCATGAACCCCGACACGCTACCTTACTTGAAAGCCACTTACCCCTTTTCCTTTCCATCTGTCTCTTGTATGTGTGTGTACACGCACGCATGTGAGTGAATGCAAGAGTAGATGCAATTGTGACAATTTTGGGATGAGGCATATTGCTCAATAAGTAATTAATCTTCTGTTTGAAACCTAAAAGAAAACCTTTCTCTGTCTATTTATTTGGCAAATAAAACACGAAGAAGTTAAACCATAATAACAAAAAACACTTGCTGCGGTTAGGTAGGAATTGAATAGTAGGAACCACCCACACCCCTCACCATGTGGTCGTAACAGTCCTTTGCCTTCTCCAGTTGACCGAGATATTAAGAAGCTCTTTGTCTTCTGCCAGATAAGGGTTGCCCTCTGTCCCTCTGAGCACTGACATACCTTATTTAGGGGGGCTGGTAGTTCACCTTATGTCAATCACTTGTTTAAGTCCTTCCAACCAATGACTACAAGACAGGAACCCGAGGTGTCAGGGGTGGTCATCGCCCCCTTTAGCTGGAGATCATCTTTCAGTACACGTCATACTGGGGCCATTTGTTAACCTTTACTAGACACGTGTATATATAAGAGGGTACACAAGGCGTCAGAATACTCCCTCCTATCAGTTCAGGAATGTCTATAGTGTCTAGTGGCTTCTATATGGTCCCACTCTGGAAGGTCAAACTCTTTGTCCCCGTTTTATTATACCTGGTTGCTAAGAACGGCTTATCTATCCCTTTGGAGTGAGAGAGAAAACAAACAGCTTTTTGGTGGGTGCTCTCTCACTATGCCTGCTATTTCCATAAGAATTCTATATTATTCTGAGAAGTATCATTTATTACATGTCCAATTACTTACAGAAATGTCCACGCAACACCTTCCGCATCCTACCGCCTGCAGCACTGTCCAAACCCCACTGATCACTCCCAATTCCACAAAATACACTGCGCAGCCCACTGATCAGATCCCACTTTGCACACCATACTGTCCTTATAGCAATACACACCAACTACATCCACAATGCATTGTCCACACGCAACTTTCCACACGTCACTGTTAACTTGCTGAATCACACCCCATTATCCACATCATATTGCCCATATTCGATTGTCTATATCCAGACTCCCCACACCCCAGAGTTCCAATCCACTGTCCACGCCGTCTGACCTGACAGCCTGGCCCACACCAACTGTCAACATGCCACTGTTCTCCACAATGATCACTATGTACTTTCCACACAACCTTGTCCAAAACCACTGTTGACTCCACACTGTCCAGACCCCAGTGGCCACAAACGACTTTCCAAATCACACTGTCGTCTCAGCATCATCCACATGCAATTTGCACACTACACTGTCCAGACTACAGTGCTCACAACTCACGGTCCACACAGCGCTGTCCACACCATGATATACATCCACGATTTCACTGTCCAGACTGCATTGCTCGCACCCTATTGTCCTCACTGCTGTCTCTACATAACAGTGTTCACACCAAACTATCCTGAACCTACTGTCTACAGTGTATTATTCACATTGTTCACCTGGCGATGTCCACAATCCAGTGACCATTCCCCAATTGTCCACACGGTAATGTCCGGAGACCACTGTTTACACCCCACTATCTGTAATGCTCTTTCCACAACCACTGCTTAAACAGCATTATCTCCACCACACTGTTTACACCATGCTGTCCACACTCCACTGTCAAAACCCCATTGTCCAAGATGCACTGCCCACACCCTATTTTTCATTCTCCACTGTTCCCACTGCACGGCTTACATTTCACTGTTTATACAGCACTGTCCAAACACGACGGTTGACGCCTACTTTCTACACTCTATCGTCCACACCTCACTACCTGTTGAATTCTGTCCGCATGGCGATGTCCACATCCCACTGGCCCCTTGAGCCTGCTCCGCCATTCAATAAGATCAGGGCTGATCTATTAGTGTTTCGAATTCCACACTCCCATCTACCCGCCAATAACCTTTGATTCCCTTGCCTAACGTGGTCCCTTAAAAATATCAGTGACCTCGCCTCCACCACCTTTTGAGGCAGAGTTCCAAAGTCGCACAACACTCTAAGAGAAAAAAATGCTCCTCATCTCTGTCCTAAAAGGGCGACCCCTAATTTTAAAACAGTGCCCCCTAGTTTTGGACTCCCAAAAGTTGAAATTTCCTATCCACATCCGCCATGTCAAGACCGTTCAGGGTCTTATATCCTTCAATCAAGTCTCCCTTCACTCTTCTGAACTCCAGTGAAAACAAGCCCAGTCTGTCCAACCTTTCCTCATAAGACAACCCGCTCATTCCAGCTATCAATCTAGTAAACCTCCTCTGAACCGCCTCCAATGTATTTACCAAAACTGCACACAGTATTCGAGATGCGGTCTCACGAATGCCCTGTATAACTGAAACATAACATCCTTACTTTTATTTTCAGTTCCTCTCGTAATAAAGGATCTGCATCTGCATACTAACTTTTTGTGACTCATGCTCTAGAACACCGAGATCCCTCTGCACCATAGAATTCTGCAGTCGTTCTCTGCTTTTTAATTCTTCCTGCCAAAGTGAACAACTTTACATTTTCCCACATTATACTCCATCTGCCAGATTTTTGCCCACTCACTCAACCTACCCACATCGGTCTGCCCGCTTCACAACATAAATGATATAGTAACTGGACACTTCGAAAATAATGATATGATTGGGCACAGTAAACATAGATTTACGAAAGGGAAATCCTGTTTGACAAACCTGCTGGAGTTGTTTGAGGATTATACATTTGGCATAGATAATGGAGAACCAGTGGATGTGGTGTATTTGAATTTTCAAGAGGCTTTTGCTAAGGTCCCACACAGGAGGTTAGTAAACAAAATTAGAACACATAGGATTCTGGGTGATATACTGCTATGGATTGATACTTGCTTATCAGATAGAAAGCAGGGAGTAGGAATAAATGGCTCATTCTCAGGATGGCAAGTTGTTACTAGTGGGGTACCTACCACAAGGATCAGTGCTTGGGCCACAGCTGTACATAATCTACATAAATGATGTGGGGTCCAAATGTAATATTTCCAAATTTTCTGATTGCACAAATCTAGGTGGGAATGTAAGTTTTGAGGAGGATGCAAGGAGGTTTCAAGGAGATTGGACAGGCTAAGTGAATGGGTAAGAACATGGCAGATGGAATATAATGTGAGTTAGTGTGAAGTTATCCACTTTGGGAGAAGAAACAGAAAAGCAGAGTATTTCTTAAATGGTGAGAGGTTGGGAAGTGTTGATGTCCACAGGGACCTGGTTGTCCTTCACTAAAAGCTAGCAAGCAGGTGCAGCAAACAATTAGGAAGGCAAATGGTATGTTGACTTCATTGTAAGGGGATTTGAGTACAGGAGTAAAGATATCTTGCTGCAATTGTATAGAACCTTGTTGAGACCGCACCTGGAGTATTGTGTGCAGTTTTTGTTGCCTTATCTAAGGAAGGAGATATTTGCTATAGAGGGAGTGCAATGCAGGTTCATCAGAATAATCCCTCGGATGGCGGGATTGTTTTATGGTGGGAGATGGCAGAAACTGCGCCTGTGTTCTCCAGAATTTCGAAGAATAAGAGGTGACCACATAGATACTTACAAAATTCTTACAGCACGTGACAGGGTAGATGGCATAGAGTCATAGAGTTATACAGCACAGAAACAGGGCCTCCGGCCCATCGCCTCTGCGCTGACCATCATGCCTATCTATTCCAATCCCATTTTCCAGCTCTTGGCTCATAGCCTTGTATGCTATGGCGTTTCAAGTGCTCGTCTAAATATTTCTTAAATGTTATGAGGGTTCCTGCCTCTGCCACCCTTTCAAGCAGTGTAATCCAGATTCCAATCACCCTCTAGGTGAATTTTATTTTCCTCAAACCCCCTCTAAACCTCCTGATCCTCACCTTAAATTTATGCCCCCTGGTTCTTGACACCTCTGCTCAGGGAAAAAGTTTCTTCCTATCCATCCTATCTATGCCCCTCATAATTTTGCATACCTCAATCAGGTCCCCCCCCCCCCCACCCCCAGCCTTCTCTGCTCTAAGGAACACAACCCTAGCCTATCCAGTCTCTCTTCATAGCTGAAATGCTCCAGCCCAGGTAACATCCTGGTGAATCTACTCTGCAGCCGTTCCAGTGCAATCACATCCTTCCTATGGTGTGGCGACCAGAACTGTACACAGTACTCCAGCTGTGGCCTGTGGGTAGGATGTTTCCTTTGGTTGGTGAGTCTAGAACAAGGGGACACAGTCTCAGAATACGAGGCAGGCTATTTAAGACTGAGATGAGGAGGAATTCCTTTACTCAGAGGGTGGTGAATTTTTGCAATTATCTACCCCAGAGGACTGTGGAAGCTTAATGATTGAAAACGTTCAAGACAGAAATCACTAAGTATCTGGATACTAATGACATCAAGGGATATAGGGATATTGTGGGAAATGGCGTAGAGATCGATGATCAGCCATGATCTGTGTTAATTGCGGAGCAGTCTCGACGGCCGAATGGCCTACTGCTGCTCCTATTTCCTGTATTCCTGTGTTCGGTTGTTTCTTCAAGTGGCCAAGCTACAAACACTAGTAGTTCTGGAGTACAAATCTTCATCTCTGCAGGCAGGATGCTGTTGGGGGCTATAACATTTTCTGTATCAAGTGTGCTCAGGAGTTTCTTGATATCACATGTAGTGCATCGAATTGACTGAAGACGGGCTTTTGTGATGGTGGGGTGCACAGGTTTAGGCTAGGATGGATCATTCATTCAGCACTTTTGTTTGAAAGCGCTTCAGCATTGTTTTTTGCACTCATAGAAACATAGAAAATAGAAGCAGGAGTAGGCCATTCGACTCTTCGAACCTGCTCCGCCATTCAGTATGATCATGGCTGATCGTCTAACTCAGTAACCTGTTCCCGCTTTCGTCCAACATCCTTTGATCCCTTTAGCCCCAAGAGCTATATCAAACTCCTTCCTGAAAACATACAATGTTTTGGCCTCAACTGCTTTCTGTGGTAGCGAATTCAATAGGCTCACCATTCTCTGGGTGAAGAGATTTCTCCTCATCTCGGTCCTGAATGGTTTACCCCGTATCCTTAGACTATGGCCTCTGGTTCTGGACTCCCCCACCATCGGGAACATCCTTCCTGCATCTATCCTGTCACGTCCTGTTAGAATTTTATAGGTTTCTATGGGATCCCCCTTCACTCTTCTGAACTCCAGCGCACATAATCCTAACGGACTCAATCTCTCCTCATAGGTCATTCCCGCCATCCCAGGAATCAGTTGGGTAAACCTTCGCTGTACTCACTCCTTCTATAGCAAGAACATCCGTTCTCCGATAAGGAGACCAAAACTGCACACAATATTCCAGGTGTGGCCTCACCAAGGCCCTGTAAAATTGCAGCAAGACGTCCCTGCTCCTGTACTCGAGTCGTCTCGCTATACCATTTGCCTTTTTTACCGCCTGTTGCACCTGCATGCTTACCTTCAGCGACTGGTGTATGAGAACACCCAGGTCTCATTGCATATTCCCCTCTCTCAGTTTATAGCCGTTCAGATAATAATCTGCCTCCCTGTTTTTGCTACCAAAGTAGATAACCTCACATTTATCCACATTATACTGCATCTGCCATGCATTTGCCCACTCACTCAACTTGTCCAAAACACCCTGAAGCCTCTCTGCATCCTCCTCACAACTCACCCTCCTACCCACTTTTGTGTCATCTGCAAATTTGGATGTTTGCCATTGCCTCTCCACCATCGCCCCTTTAAGTAACGTTTCCCTTTCGTAGTTTCCCTTACTAAGATTCAGGACCCGAGTCTCAGAATCAACTATGTCACTCTCCATCTTAATGAAGAATTCTATCATATTATGGTCACTCATCCCCAAGGTGTCTAGCACAACTAGATTGTCAATTATTCCTCTCTCATTGCACAATACCCAGTCTAGGATGGCCTGTTCTCTAGTTGGTTCCTCAACATATTGGTCCAGAAAACCATCTCTAAGAGTTCCTCCTCTACGGTATTGTGACTAATTTGATTTGCCCAATCTATATGCGGATTAAAATCACCCATAATTACAGATGTTCCTTTGTCGCATGCATCTCTAATTTCCTGTTTAATGTCATTCCAAACATCAAAACTACAGTTTGGGGGTCTATATACAACCCCCACTAACGTTTTTTGCCCCTTCATGTTTCTCAGTTCTACCCATGCAGATTCCACGTCGTCAGAGCTAATATCTTTCCTCACTATTGCATTAATTTCTTCTTTAACCAGCAATGCAACTCCATCGCCTTTTGCTTTTTGTCTGTCCTTCTTAAGTACTGAATACCCCTGGATGTTCATTTCCCATCCCTGGTCACCTTGCAGTCATGTCTCCGTAATCCCGACTATATCATACCCGTTTACATCTATTTGCGCGACTAATTCATCAACTTTATTGCGAATGCTCCGTACATAGCGTTAAGGCTTGTCTTTTTAACATTAACACTCGTTCTGGACTCCTGCACCATTGAGAATGGGTGTATTCATGGATGCTACACCTTGTGTTTTCTTTTTAATTGTCTACCATCATTCACAATTGGATATGGACGAAGTGGAGAACTTTGATTTGATCTGTTGTTTGTGGATTCCATAGCTCTATCTATAGTATGCTGTTTCTACTGTTTAGCATGCATTTACTCCGATGTTGCAGTTTCACCAGGTTGGCATTTCATTTTTGGGTACGTCTGGTGCTGCTCCTAGCTCGCTCTTCTACACTCCTTATTGAACCAGTGTTAGTTATCCACAACGGGATAACTAGCTCAGCTGTTTATACTTAATATGTCTGAGTATTTTTCGAAAGTTATTCATGGTTTATTCTGGATGCCCAGTTTTAAGCTGCTATATCTGTTCTGAGTCTATCCACACAACACTATGGACAGTATTCTCAGTGTGAATATGGGACTTTGTCTCCACAGTACTGTGTACCGGTCACTCCAACAATACTGTCATGGACAGGTGCATCTGTGGCTGGTAAATTAGTGAGGGGGTTTTATCTACCTTGCATTGGTTTTCTCACCATCTGCAGCAAGTCTGGCTGCAATGCCCTTTAGGACCGCACCAGATCAGTCAGTGATGATGCTACGAGTCCACTCTTGATGGCAAACATTAAAGTCCCCCACCCAGAGTACATTCTGTGCCCTTGCTGCCCTCAATGCCTGTTCAAGTGGTGTTCAACATGAAGGAACATTGATTCATTAGCTAAGGGAGGGCAGTAGGTGGTAACCAGCAAGCAGTTTCTTTGTGCATGTTTGACCTGAATCCATGAGACTTCATGGGGTCCGGAATCAATGTGGGGTCAATGCTGAAGATTCTCAGTGCCAGTCTCTCGAGTCTGTATACCACTGCGTTGCCAACTTTGGTGAGTCTATGCTAACAGGGCAACACCCAGGGATGATGAGGGAGGAGTCTGTGATTTTGGCTGTAAGATATGATTCTTAGAGTATGACTATGTTAGGCTGTTGCTTGACTAGTCTGTGGAACAGCACTAACCATTTTGGAACACTCTCCCGAATGGCCTTTGCAATGCCGACTGGGCTAATTGTGCATTTGTCATGTCCAAACCTGATAGCTAGGTGGCCTAACAGATGTTATCCTTATGATACTTTGTGTTAGAGGTTTGGTACAACTGAGCAGCTTTGCTAGTTCATTTTAGAGGGTAGTAAAGAAGCAACCACATTGTTGTGGGTCGAGAGTAGTTGACCAGGTAAGGATGGCAAATTATTTTCCCTAAAGTGTATAAATGAACCAGGCGTGTTTTATATTCATCCAGTAGTTGCATGGTGTAGCTTTTCATTCCATCTTTCTTTAATTAAGTGAAGGTGATTTCCTAGCTGCTGTGGGATTTGAACTCATGTCTCAAGGATCATTAGTCCAGGTCTCTGGATTACTAGTCAAGTAACAGCCGCGATACTACTTTTTTCCGTTAGCAGACTTAACTTGTTCATTCTTTGGAAGGAATTTCTATAAAGAGGCCCAAAATAGATTCCTTCAGGAACTTGTGGAACACTAGCTCTTTGTTGAAGGGGCCATGGATCATAATTGGTCCAAATAGTAATAGATTAATGTGTTCCGACTGAGGAACAAACCGTTCAATTCAAATAAATATAACTGGCGAGTTTTGACTGATAGCTTTAGCTAGATGCCAAAACTTGCATCTTGATTCAACCTGTGCTCCTTCATCTTCAAATAATTGGTACAGATTTGATTGATGATAGATAAACAATTTTCTCTCATCCCATGTCTACACAAGAACGGCATTCATCGGGATTTTGATGCCAAGCTAATGGCAGATTAGGGAAACCAGAATGGCTTGAATGCATACCCAAATGCAGCATGGTTTTGAAATAATTTCTGAGTTTCTTTTCTACTGCCGTATCAGGGAATTTATCTCATGTAATGATCACTCTACAAAAAAAAACCATTTAGTATCAGGATCCATTGCAGATTTTCTTTTCTCAGCCCACAGGAACTGAACCATTCTACTGTCGCTTTCCTTCTCTTCCAGCAATATTATCAATCTTTGGGGCCCAGACCTTAATAGTTCTCTTCCTATTGCCGTACTTTCTGTGTCTCCACTCTTGTTACAATGGCCATACAGACGTAGGCCCTTCCTGGCTCACATGGATCAGCTGATTAAGGATTATCTCTCAGATCCCTGGGGAAATGCCTTCCTCTTGATTCATTATCTACAAACGTTTGAGCTAAAACGTCAATAGATGAATAACACCCCGCACGCAGTATTTTTGCAACGGAAGAACAGTCGGAATTCTTGTTCTACGTGTGTTTCTCCTTGTGGCACTAGGGGATACAGGCTTGTAATATAATTTCTGATGACAGAAACGCGTGACAAGTCGGAAAAGTACCAATAAGATAAGGCTGGGAGGTTATGTGATTATTTGGGGCAGTTTATAACTTCCCCTTATTTAACTCGCCTGCGAAATTTTCACACTTATGTCAGTGTCAGAGGAGATTAGATCGGGGCTAAACGGAACTTGGAAGATTGTCCGATGGCGATAGCTAGAAACAACTTTCTACCCGAAATCCAAATGTTGCTGAGTCAGTACGCGAACTGTATATTCGCAAGTGGATTACATCTATAGCTGTGGATTTGTTCCCATCATTCCCTCATTATTACCTGTAATATCTCCCCCGACCGCACCCCCCGAAACCTATGGCGTTTTTCCTGCCATTGTTATTCCAACTAGTACAGCTCCTTACCTCGCTCCATTAAGTCCAAATGGCACAGACGTAAAACCTACCTAGCAAACATCAAGCACTATCTTACCCGAATATCTTGTGCTAAAATACTCCCTAGTCCAGCAACTTCAGCAATACAAAGATAATGCCCAATATATCGTCTCCACTGCCAACCGTCTTCTTAATCCCTCTCCTGGCCCTCCACCCTCATCTCCAACTGCAGGTGCAAGGGGCTGATGTAGATTTGTCACTAAGGTTGATATCCGTTCAGCTTCCTCTGCAACATCCCTCCCTTATCACTGTTCAGCACGTGTAAGTCCCCTCAAGGTTTCCCAAATTCTATCACTGAACAAGCATTTCTCTCTTATTTCTTTCTTATCTCCCCTCACACTCCAACTTACCATGTCCATGAGGTCCTACTCTTTCAATCCCATTCCCACTGAACTGCTGACCGCCTGAAGTACCTACATAGCCCACATGTCATCCGATATTGAAAAGTAATCCAGCTCCTCAGGTACATTTCACCTTCCTTTCGAATCAATCAGCATTCCCCTTCCTCAAAAATACCAACCATCACCCCTCTGTTCTGGCAAATTGCTGCCTCCTGTCCAATCTCCATTTGCTCTACAAAGTGCTTGAATACACTGTTGGCTCGAAACTCTGTGCCTATCTTTCCCACAAATCCATCGTTGAACGTGTCCTATCATGTGTTTTACCCCTGCCACACGCTGGAAAGGCCTTACTCAAATTCACAAATGACATCCAATTTGATCGTCTGTCATCCTCTCGAATTCTCCGCAGCCTTTGGCGTGGTCGATTATACCATTCTTCTGCAATACAGCTCCTCGTTGGCCAGCTGCAATGCCACAGACCTCACCTCATTCGACTCTTGTCTATCAAGTCATAACCAAAGAATTTCATCGAATGTTTCTTTACTCGTCCTTGCATAATTATCTCTGGAGTTTGATGGACCTGCCCTTAGACCCCTCTTATTTCTTATCTACATGCTAACCTTAAACAATATCATCCAAACACATGACATCAAATTCTACGTGTATGCCGGCGTCTCCTAGAATCACTTAGCTTACCATTTTCCTTCCCTCCACTATCTCTGTGTTGTCAGTAATCTTGTCCTACATCTAGTCACGAATGAGCTGCAATTTCATTCCAATGAAAGATTGGGAAGACGAAAGGCATTGTCCTCAGCCCCTTCGCAAACTCTGTCCCTTTGCCACCAATTCTATCCTCCTCAATGAGTCAAAGATGAATTGCCGACCTCATATTCCTTACCTCACCTAATGTCATAACTGTTAAATATTTACACCTGTGAGGTACTGATTCCACTTTTGAACACCCACAGGGAGAACGAGAAAACGGGTGAGTGAGCGAAACGGGGGGATACTTGTTGATACAGTTGAGGGGGATTCAGTTGAGTGAGAGAAAGCAAGAGGCTGATCCGTTTATACAAAAAGGTCGATTGTTGATTGAATCATTATAATTTGATTACTTGTAAATGAAACATAAGTTCCACTGACCTTGTATAAGACACTACTTGTTCGGCCTCAGCTGGAGTATGGCATTCAGTTCTGGGCGCAGCACTTGACGAAAGACGTGAGGACATTAGAGAGAGTACAGAAAAGATTCACAAGAATGGTTCCAGGGATGAGAAATTTCAGTTATGAAGATCGATTGTAGCAGTTAGGACTGCTTTCCTTGGAGAAGAGATGGCTGAGAGGTGATTTAATAGAGCTGTTCAAACTCAAGAAGGGTCTGGACAAAGTAGATAGAGACAAACTGTTCCTACTCGTAAAACGATCCAGAATGAGAGGGCACAGATTTCAAGCATTTGGTAAGAGAAGCAAAAGTGACATGAGGAAGAACTTTTTCACGCAGCGAGTGGTTAAGGTCTGCAATGGCTGCCTGAGAACGTGGTGAAGACATGTTCAATTGAAGCATTCAAAAGGGAATTAGACAATTATATGAAAAGGAAGAATGTGCAGGGTCATGGGGAGAAGGCAGGGGAATGGAACTAAAGGAGTTGCCCTTTCATAGAGCCGATGCGGACACGGTGGGCTGTTACGATTCTGTGATTTTGAAAGCAAACCATCATTGTGGAAACAGAAACAAAAGGGTGGAGTGAAACACGTTGAATGTGAGGGACATTTGCTTCTGATCATCTGCCTTCTGGGAGAGTGGGAAATATATGAGGGATTAAGCATGATGGTAGTAACCTCAGACTAGTGGTTGTGTCGAATTAGTAGGTCAAAGGGAAAGAGATTGGGTCACGATTGTAGCAATGGGTAGTATGTAGTGTCTGGTAAATGATTAGGGAAAGTAATGCTTGGTTAAGGTTAAATGATTGGAGGAGGGGTGGAAGGAAGCTGAGAGTCACATTTCCCCATAGCTACGGCTCAAATTCATCTTTTAGTTAGCTCGTTTTCCCAGAACACTATGCAAACGCCGCCACAACCTCCTAAAAAGAGGGGGAAAAGCTGCAGACAGAGACAGAAACAGAAGGAGGTGGAAGCAAAAAAGGTTAAGGGACGCGCAAAGGAGGAGAGGCAGATACAGAGAGCGAATCAGAAACATGAAGACGGCAGAGATAAGAATTTCCTCAACGTGTATGGGTGTATTATTATGCTCAGTGCTCCTTAATATAAAAAATAACTTTTGTGGAATATGAACTTACCGTCTACTTTGTGTTTCCTTATGAGAATGAAATAAAATGTTGGTGGTCCAGAAAACTACTTTGTGGTAGAGAAAATATAAAGCATGTCAGCATTACTTGTGTGATGCTGCCTTAAATTCATGAACTTTTCAAGTGTTTACATATATTAGTCCTAACCTCTAATAGATTTATAGGCCCTTTGAATTGCCTGTTCAATAGCTCGAAGCTGACTCCATATTGGTAATAGTAATGATTTTACTTAAGCAGATGTGATACCTAATGAATGTAGTATTTGAGCTGTAACTTACAAGGAACAGTTGAGAATTACATTACTCCACTGATCCTTAAGTACAAGGCATGACCTGGAATACCCTGTATCTTCTCCTCACATATGCTTGTACCCCTGCTTAATGCCCTTTTTGTCCCTCTCTGCAGAGAAACACAAAGGCCATAGGCTATAGCCCAAAAATCAGAACGGCAGAAAACAAAATCCAATCATAGGGGCGGCAAGTCCAAGCATAGACCTTGGGCCTCCTTGATATTTTTATCCTTCGTTGGCATCTTTTTCTATAGTAGATGACTGACAGTGTGGACGTTGAGGGCAACATGAGTTCTCACTGTAAATAGAACTGAGCTTTATTTTTTTCTAATTCTCACAGAGGAATAAAACAAAATTCATAAAAAGGTAGGCTAGCAAACTTAATTTTAGTCTCAATCGAGCAGAGTTGAGGTCTAAAAATAGTAAAGTCGGGTTATATTTGGTTCTATTTCAACAAATTACAAAAAGCTCAGCCTATTCGTACTGTCAGAAAGATAAGCGATAACCCTGTGTCAGCTTCAAACTGTTCTTTCCCTCTCTTCCACCAATAACGAATAGCTTTTGCAATAAATAACATGGATATTTTGGGATCATATGTCATCATAAGAGTCCACAACAGTTATTTTTGCAGAGTAGCAGCTCTAGCAAAGTTTGTGGTCAGGTAACAATTTCAAGCCTAGTAACCTTCATAAAGCTATATTCTTATACCTCCTTATTGTTAATGTTAACGCCCAATATATCCCTGTAGTGGTTACACCTCCTTTTCTGTTGCATTCTTCCATCCTAACTATCCTATGGCATATTTTACCTATGTTCAAGTATTCACCTATCATACAATATTCTACAACTGCATCTTTTCAATCGACCGTATCGCAGTTTAAACAGTATGTTGTGGTTATTGCTCCAGCATTTCGCCAATTTCTCCGTTGCCGTTTGAATATTTAAGTGAATTCGTTTTCAGAAATTCTCCCGCGTCCACAAGAGTAGATTCACCGATTTCAGACAGCATACAATTTAACAACCCAACATGGCAAACTCGTCACTGAAAACAGTCACCGGAACAGACTCGCCCGCCCAGCACTTTGCACATCATTCCAAAATCCCTCGCAGCATTATGACAGATTATTTGAGGAACTGCTGCTCCAGGTTGTTAAAATGTCAATTATAGAGACATCGTACTAAATTCCTCGCCTTCTCACAGAAAATAGGTTGATCAGGCTCATCCGAAGCTGAAACTATTGTAGTGAAATAAACAGGAAATTAAACAATCACAACGGCATTGGTATTGGTGAAAACCCCACCATTTCTTGATTGGAAAGAGACTGAAGAGTAAAAAAACAATAATATGGTAAAGCGCAGGAAAAGCAACGTATTAACAGGACTAAACCTGCTGACAATTAAGTTCCAGTATCACAGTGACGATGTCCTTTACTTAACTCACATGAAAGAAGGACTTTAATTCAGAGATCAGAAAGGATAACTAAACATCAGGTGTGATGAAAGGCTGTGACCTGCGAAAGTCAGTATTTCTGATGTGCAGTTAGTTGTTGCCAGTTTATCGAGCTGTGCCACATTAACAATAACCAAATATATTTTTAAAATTCTCTAGGTAAGAAAATTCTGGCAGTGCTTTGTGGCATTTTGCCTTACTGGTGTATTAATCTGTTATAATGTTTACAATCAATTGGGTATATGGTGATGTTTAGTTTCAAATCTTATACAGGAATAGTTTTGCACTCGTGATATTGTAATAATGATTATCTGAATCAGCTCAGCAAATATAAGCACAAATGGATGAAAAACGTGTTTTATTAATATTGTTATTATTCATACGTTGTTACACAGTGGTTGCATTTGAAGACATGTGCGTAGAAAAAGAAAAGAAAGCAATGGTTATTTATTCTGCATCACGAATTCCATTCAATTATTGGAAGAAGTTCAAGCTTTGCCACCTTTTTATTGATTAAAGTACAAACAAAAACATTTTTAAGGCATCATGATTATACACAATATCAGAGATGTTCCGATCTTCCCAATCTTGGAGATACAACTGAACTGTACTCTGTTACAGTCTAAAACTTTGCTATCTCTGGAGGCTGACGTTATGATTTCCTCCTTGCAATTTAAATGAGTGGGTCCAGTAGGTGGGAAACGTATATACTGCAGCTGGCGATACTTGTCCAAACGATATAAAAGAGCAAAGCCACAACAAATATAATTTTGGCACCGCCTACAAGGACCAACTTAAAGCATTCGGATGTTTCGCGTTTAAAGAGCAAATCAATGGCGTCTGCCCAGCGTTCCGCTGAGAAAACGAGAAAAAGAGTCAGGTGCATGTTTACTGCGCTGCACATTTAGAAAGGAAATGAGGATTTCATTTCTTTCACGGCTTCGTTAGTAGTTCAGCCCAGAAAGATTGATTGTGGGCAGTGGGTTGGTTTTTCAGTTGTATCCTCAATTTATGTTATTCAAAATCCCATAAGTTTAAGTGAATATAAACAGCATGTTATAGCTTGTGGGTTGCAATACAGTTAAAACAATAGTCAATGACCCCTATTTTAGCCCAGAGAGATTGGGTTCCAGCAATAAAAGCTGTTGAGGATATCTGAGGGTTGGCGGCTGTAAAATGAGCATTCTGCAGTTATACTTCGCAATGGAGAAAAAGCGAGAGTCTAATTTATGGTTATAAGAAAGATTGAAAGTAAGATTGCAGGCAGATTGAGCAGGACAGAGAGTGGAGCCATCAGAGATCAAGGGTTATGTCTGTTGCTTTCAGCTGAAGGGTACGAAGTAATTACCTACCGTATGGATTTCGACAATGTGCTATTTACCAAGGGCTTAAACTCATTTACTGTAAACGACTTAATTCATTTATTGAATAATATAAAAGCTGGCATTGCATACAAATCTGTCCCTACGTTGACCACTGGTATAGAACCGAATAATTTAAAGCCTGGCACCTTATATTGTTGCTGTGACTTGATACGATTAACTTTTAAACTATGTTCCTGTCCAGGGTAAGCAGGAGATATTTGGTTGCCAGAAAAAATAATAACGCTTCAAAGTAATTTAATTTATGGGCTTCCACTTATAAAAACCCTTAAAGGAGCATTAACTCTTAATAGCGGAGAGCGTATGTGTAAAATATTATGCCAGTGTGAATCACCGATATTTGGGAGAGCAAGGGAAGGACCTGAGAATGGAAAAGAGGGAAAAACACAAGAAGGTTATTCAAACTGACTTTTGGAAAAGTTAGTAAACCTCTTGAATCTCTAGACTGGGGAAAGTGAAAAATACGTCGCTCACTCTATGACCATGCTTCTATAACACTCCCCGACACCGCATCAGAAACTAATGCTCATCGTGTAGTTTTTTTGTTCACTTTGTAAATACAAATCATTCCACTTGTATGAATAATCTCGCTGTTGAATTTCATTGGTATGAGCTCCTGATGAAAATTCTCAGACCCCTTTCTGGCGGGCATGTTAGTAGAGAGGTAAATTGTAGTTTTTTCGTTGCAGCAATGTAGCAGTGTTTCTATAAGAGCTGGAAAATACGATGGGCAGTAAACAATGTCCGACCCCAGAATATAATCAAAATCGGATGGAAAGTTATGCTGATCAGTGCCCCAAAGAAGGGCACGGACTTTTGAACGGGATTTGGAGGTGACTGGAATGTTCGCAGCGACGTTGTGATCTATCTGCTTCAAAACTTCTGGTATGTCCGTCATGGTGACATCTCCGCCTGGCAAAATGAATAAAATAACAACAATTACCCTATGATTCTGCCAAGCACGGGTTGATACATTGCCGTCACCAGAAGAAATAGAGTAATAAAATTCTCGACATAAATTGTAACTCTTGTGGCCATTGACACGGAGCGGCCTTGAGCCAAAGAGCGAGGGAAAAGCAGACCAGAGAATACGGAACACAGGTGCTGAAGGGGATTCCGTTTTGATCAACCACACGCGCCTATTCTATGCGCATTAGCTGCAATGTAGGTTTCAAACGAAGTTTAAGTGAATTCAGATCTTCGCAAAATCACATTCCATTAAAAAAAATGAGCAGGAGCAGCAATCCTACTCAAACCGCACCTGTCTGCTTACTTTCTTTGCAGGGGAAGCAAATATTGTCATTACTTTAGCATGACTTTTCTCCATTGCCTGATCATATGGATACATTCAAGTATGTCAGCAATTTAAAGAGAGTGCTATAATATTAGAGTTAACAATCTGTCATTGCAGGCCGACTGAAACCGATTGACCCTAAAGCTGTCCGTCGAAGGCAGAAACGGTGCACTGCAGAATATATCTTCCCTTCTTATATAAAGCGATATCATGTTCGTTACTAAGGAAAAACAGGTGCCCAGCTTTTACATACGTTTAATACATTAGCCTTGAATGATAATTTTTTTATGAAGCAACAGAATGCAATGGACAGGAAAAGAGTCAAACCATGTACTCGCGTTCCCTCTAACATTGTTTCATTAATGCAGCTTCTTAAAAGTATACATTGGCCAAATTTTGTGGTCATTGGCTAAGGGAAGGCGCCTGTCACTGAGCTCGAAGAATGCTGCCCACAAAGATCTTGTGGTTGCTGTGGCGTGAATTGCACAATGTTCAGCACCATTCGTGACTCTTCAGATGCTGAAGCAGTTGGTGCAGAAATGCAGAAAGACCTAGTCAATATCCAGGCTTGGGCTGACAAGTGGCAAGTAACCTTCGCACCACACAAGTGCCAGGCAATGACCATCTCCAACAAGACAGAATCTAACCATCTCCCCTTGACATTCAATGGCATTACCATCGCTGAATACTCCATTATCAACATCCTCGGGGCTACCACTGACCAGAAGCTGAGCTGGAAAAGCCATATAAATACCGTGACTACAAGAGCAGGCCAGAGGCTAGGAATCCTGCTGCCAGTAACTCACCTCCTGACGCCCCAAAGCCTGTACATCATCTACAAGGCACACGTCAGGAGTGTGATGGCATTGTCTCCACTTGCCTGAATGGGTGCAGCTGCAACAACACTCAAGAAGCTCGACACCACCCAGGACAAAGTAGCCCGCTTGATTGGCACCCCAGCCACAAACATTCACTCCCTCTACCACCAGCGCACAGTGGCAGCAGTGTATACCATCTACAAGATGCACTGCAGCACTGCACCGCCAAGTCTCCTTAGACAGCACCTTCCAAACCCGAGACCTCCACCAACTAGTAAGGCCAGTATTTGTTGCCCATTCCTAATTTGCCTTGAGAAGGTGGTGGTGAACTGCCTTCTTGAGCCGCTGCAGTCCACGAGGTGTAGGTACACCCACAGTGCTGTTAGAAAAGGAGTTCCAGGTTTTCCACCCAGTGACAGTGAAGGAACTGTGATATAGTTCCAAGTCAGGTATATGACTTGGAAGGGAGCTTGCAGGTGGTGGTGTTCCCATGCTTCGGCTCCCTTTGCCCTTCTAGTTGGTCGAGGTTTGGAAGATTTTGTTGAAGGTGTCTTGGCAAGTTGCTTCAATGCATCTTGTAGATGGTACACATTGCTACCATTGTACGCTGGTAGTGGAGGGAGTGAATGTTGAAGGTGCTGGATGGGGTGCTGATCAAGCGAGCTGTTTAGTTCTTGATGGTGTCAGATCTCTTGAGTGTTATTGGAGCTACACTCATCCAGGCAAGTGGATTGTACTTCATCACACTCCTGAGTTGTGGCTTATAGATGGTAAACAGGCATGCAAAGTCAGGGGGTGAGTTACTCGCCACAGAATCAGTTGCTTCTGACCTGCTCGTGTAGTCACATTATTTTTATGGCTTGTCCAGTTGAGTTTTTGGTTAATGTTCGCCCTCAGGATGTTGATGATGGGAAATTCAACGATGCTAATGCACTGCTTTTTTTTTTTACTTTTGATTAAAAATGTACTGGCAGCAGAATCAACGTTTGATTAAGCTATAAGCTAAAATATATAACATTATAAAATATATTATTTTAAGATGTGAACTTTTTATCATAATGAAGTTAATGATTTGGAGGAAAGTATAGGTGGACTGATTAGCAAATTTGCAGACGGCACTAAGATTGGTGGAGTAGCAGATAGTGAAGGGGACTGTCAGAGAATACAGCAGAATATAGATAGATTGGAGAGTTGGGCAGAAAAATGGCAGATGGAGTTCAATCAGGGCAAATGCGAGGTGATGCATTTTGGAAGATCCAATTCAAGAGTGAACTATACAGTAAATGGAAAAGTCCTGGGGAAAATTGATGTCCAGAGAGATTTGGGTGTTCAGGTCCACTGTTCCCTGAAGGTGGCAACGCAGGTAAATAGAGTGGTCAAGAAGGCATACGGCATGCTTTCCTTCATCAGACGGGGCATTGAGTACAAGAGTTGGCAGGTCATGTTACAGTTGTATAGGACTTTGGTTCGGCCACATTTGGAATACTGCGTACAGTTCTGGTCGCCACATTATCAAAAGGATGTGGATGCTTTGGCGAGGGTGCAGAGGAGGTTCACCAGGATGTTGCCTGGTATGGAGGGCGCTAGCTATGAAGAGAGGTTGAGCAGATTAGGATTATTTTCATTAGAAAGACGGAGGTTGAGGGGGGACCTGATTGAGGTGTACAAAATCATGAGAGGTATAGACAGGGTGGATAGCAAGAGGCTTTTTCCCAGAGTGGGGGTTTCAATTACTAGAGGACACGAGTTCAAAGTGAAAGGGGAAAAGTTTAGGGGGGATATGCGTGGAAAGTTCTTTACGCAGAGGATGGTGGGCACCTGGAACGCATTGCCAGCGGAGGTGGTAGATGCGGGCACGATGGAGTCTTTTAAGATGTATCTAGACAGATACATGAATGGGCAGGAAGAAAAGAGATACAGAACCTTAGAAAATAGGCGACATGTTTAGAGAGAGGATCTGGATCGGCGCAGGCTTGGAGGGCCGAAGGGCCTGTTCCTGTGCTGTAATTATCTTTGTTCTTTGTTCTTTGTAATTTGGCATTCCTGAGGTATATTTTTCAGTAACAGTGCGGTTGTTCAACAGTAATTATGAATTTCATATGCCATTAAAAACTCACTTACACCTCATTCAACAAGTTGTCACTTTTTCAAGGATTTCTACAGCGAGGGTAATGGCATAAAAGGGTATTATATCGTCAGTTCAGTGATTTCTATTTGATCGTAGTCTGGGGAGGTGTTCAGCAGTGCACTCTGTGAGGAAACATGGAATCAAGGGCAATAACATCCTGTTTTCCGAGATTAACCCCTATGCAGACTCTAGTAGGTGCTGTCAGTTTCAGAGGAGTAATATTGTTGAACGTTGACAGTTTCGCCATCAGTCATATCACCAAATCCCAGAAAATGAGTACAATTGATTGCTGTCTGGAAATTTTTTAAGAACATTGAACCAATTAAATATTCTGAATTTGAGACCAGCCCGTTAGAAAGGGTTGGCGCAGTAATATGTAACATTGATGGCATTTCCCATAGCTTCGGCTAGAGGGCAGTATTTCGTCAATGTGCTAATGATATCGAATGGTGGCGCATCAATCCAACAGCAACTTCCAATTCAACTTGTATGTCAGGTTCCCGGCTTGGCTCCTCTATCTGGCGTCCAGTTTAGTGGCCATTCGTCCACTGAACCATTGAGTAGGCGCCTAGACCGAAATTGGATTCACCCAGACAAATTCTGGAATGCGTTTGATTCATTTGTTACTGTGGCAACACGACAATCGTGTTATTTTTCGAATCGATCAATGTCTATTTTGGTCAGTTCTAATTCTCATGGCGCCTCTGCTAGATGTGGAGATCCATTGAGTTCCGCATAAGTCCCACAACAGATGTAAAAAAAAATCCCTATCGTCCCCTGAAAAGATTGACTTCTTGTTGGATATGTGGCCGCTGGGGCCGATTATGCTGTGTCATTTTTCTTAATCGACGATCGTGCATGTGCGTGTTTATAACCTTTATCCGTATGGAGCAAATATGACTGGATAGTATCCGATGCCAAAAAGAGGACTGAATTTACTTTTCCTATCCTAAGGGCACTGACATCAATTGTAACATTCCTCACAGCGCAAATCATCTATCATCGTTGATTGCAACATCAATCACAGCCAATTGTATCGCCACTAACACCTTCAACTGCAGGGCCCACCACTGCTATGTGTAACAGAACAGCCACCGTAAATTGCAACACATCGTCACTCACAATTCTGGCTGTCATACCACCGCGCGTTGTGATGCCCGTAATACTACCAACTATAGCGTCACACCAGTATTATTTGGAATTACCCGTGTTAATTATAACATCCCTGCCAGCGCCAATTTTAATTACATCTGGCAGGCTGAAATCAGCCAACTTTTCCTGGTTCATATGGCTATTGAAATAGTTATCGCTTGTAAATGTTTTTTAAAATTGTGATATGGCGATAGTAACCGCTGTGGTAAGTACGATGAGCAGTAATTGTGGAGTAAAAAAAAAGTAATTATCGGCGTTTACACTACTAATAGCAACTGGAGGGACAAACCCCTACGAATTGAAAATATAGGGGCAACAGTATGAATAGTAACAATAGTAATAACAGTATAAATAGTGATTGCAAATGACTTGAAATTAGAGCAGTCCACAGTAGGAATTCAGGAAAGCAGAGCATTTTGAGACATCAGAGCGTGTTCGTCCCTCCTCTTTTTCAAGTTGTTCCAGGCCAAGGCAAATGTCCCATGCACAGGGTTGCGAGCCATAGCCAACGGCTTTTGGTGGTGATGGTGGAAGAACGAGAACCTCGAGGGACACTGGATGAGGACCCTTCGGCAAGAGGACTTGTGTTTACTTTAAAGGGCGCATGCGGAAGGCAACATGTACCTTTCCCCTAGTCAACTTGATCATTTCTCAGGGAAGTTAAAAATGGGCCGCAACTGCGAAGGAAAGGGCTGGACTGTGAGGCGTGGAGAAATGAACAGAGGATCTACCCTTGGACTGTTCACCATCATTACTACAGTAGGAATTGTAACCAGGGAATCCAAAATGAATAGTACATTGATATTAAGCACTTTGAATTGCAACTACTGTGGTAAGCACAATGGATTAAGACTACAGTGATATGCAATTTAAATAGTAATTAGACGGCTAAATATTTTTCGCAGTTACTGCAGACATAAGCAGTTTGAATGGTAAATGTAGGATAGGAACTATGCATTAGTTATGCACCAGAATAGTAGCAATAGGCGCAAGCATTTTGAACAATTACAATAGGCACATGCACCACGTATAGCAACAAAAAGGAAAGTTCTACGAATGGTAAATAGAGGAATGTGTATTAACAGTAGCATCTATACGGTAACTATAGAGGTTAGGAGGATCAATAGTAAATAGAAGGCAAAGCAAAGCCTAGAGTCAACATCAAGAAAGCATCGGCCCTCACTTTATACAAATTTTTCAATTACTATTATTGTGAATTTGTATCTCTTACTTCAAAGCGGCAACATGAGTCAACTTACCCAAAAGCACCGCCAAAATCCCTACAATTCCGGTGCCAGACCCCAGTTCAAGTACCTTCTTCCCAGTAAAATCAATCTTCTCATCGTGAAAGTACTGACAAAGTACAATCCCCTAAAAAAGAAACACTCATTATACTAATCAATTTACAAAGTACACAAATCACAGGGGCAATGTTGGAAGAGGGAGAAAGGGATGGTTGGTAGTGGTGGGGAAGTTGTTAAAAGGCATCTTAGGCACCTTCACGTGGGTAGGTTACAGCAGCCTTGAAAGACAGCTGCACCCAGGTCACCTTCGCAACCTATTGATTTCGGTGGGCGGGGGGTGGGGGAGTGGATGGGGAGATGAGGGGAGGGGTGCGGCGTGCGGAGTGGGTCATTGAAGAAAAATAGAGGAAAGAAGGAATATTTCATGAAAAGCAGATGGATCCAATCCCATTTTTGCCACTTGTCCCCTCTTTGCCTCAAAGGTACAAACAATGTATTTATGTTTTGAGCTGGGTTTACTGTGATAGCAGTGTAGAGCTCCAAATATAAGTGAATTCGGAATTATAAAAGTAAAGACCTAGACTGCATTCATACTGCATTGTCGATCTGAGGCGAATAATTGTTGACTCTGAATGGGACGTGAAAAGTATTGTAAGCAGGACACTGCCATCTGCTATGCATCTTTCACGAGGGGATGCATAACGGAACAGAAAGCCACCATTGGTAGATAGCGTGTTGAACCATTTATGCAATTGGATATTAAACGATTGTTTTTCTTTTTCTTTCATGTGTTCATGGGATGTCAGTGTGATGGGCCATGTCAGCATTTATTGTCCATCCCTAATTGGCCTTGAGAATTGGTGGCGCGGTGCCTTCTTGAACTGCTGCAGTACATGTGGTGCAAGTACACCCACAGTGCTGTTAAGGAGGGGGTTCCAGGTTTTTGATACAGTGGCAGTGAAGGAACAGCGATATTGATCCTAGTCAAGATGGTGTGTAGCTTGGAGGGGAACTTGCAGGTAGTAGCACTCCCATGTGTCTGCAAGCCTTGTACTTCCAGGTGGCAGAGGCCATGGGTTTGGAAGGTACTGTCGAAGGAGTCTTGATGCATTGCTGTTATACATCTTGTAAATGGTACACATTGCTGCCACGGTGCGCCAATCGTTGAGGGAGTGAATGCAGGGTCCACTTAGGAAATGCTATTCAGTGGTAAAGACTTGCTCACTCTGGATCAGTTAGTCATACGTTCAAGCCCCAATCCAAGGCGTCTACACTAAAGCCAGGCTGATATTACAACAACAAAAACACCTTGCAATTACATAACTTGTTAAAACGTCCCAATGCACTTCACAGGAATGATCTCAAATAATATTTGAAAACCAGGCACATGAGGACAAGTGAACTCAAAGAGAGAGGGGTACAAGTGTGTCTAAAAGGAGGAAAGAGAGATGAAGAGAGGGGTACGTTTGGAAAGGGACATCGGGGCTTTGGCAGCTGAAGGCACTGACACCAATGATGGCGCCTTGACAATCGTTCATGCGCAAGAAGCCAAAATGGAGGATCGCAGAGGTCACGGACGGCTCTACGGCTCGACAAGTTGACAGAGATAAAGAGAGGCAAGAAAGGCCCTGGAGAGATTTGAACACGAAAAATGTAAACCACGGAAGGAGTGTTGCATTATCACGGGGCTGAGCCGTTAAAAGGTCACCATCTTCCCTCACTGATATAAAAGGTCTCATGGCACTATTTGACTAAGAACAGGGAAGCTGTCCAAGCCAATATTGATGTGCGAGATGTGCAGTTGCAGATCACAATAACCTGTTCATGTTAGCTGTACCTCAACTACGATAAGACTTGCACAACCGCTTCAAAGAAATTATGTTTTGAAATCCCAGACTATCATATTATACAGTGCCGAGATGATCAACGTTGCCAATTCAAGTGGCTGAACGACACTCTCCATTCAGGGCTTGTACAATTCTGTCTCGGAATCAAACCGGGTGCTGACTTTGGAAATACACACACACCAACACAAGTGTAGCCAAAATTGCAGCGATAAATTGCAATGGTCGGGAGTTTACTCTTAAGCTCAAACAATGCATTTGCCATAGGCACTAGACTTACAGGTGTCCAGACATAAGCAGAAAGGCCTAAAGAAGCTCTTCTAAACGTGGTGATCTTTAAAGTGTGTCCGCAAAATTCATATTCCTTCTCTTCCAACAAAGGACCGTCATTTTCGGTGCTGCTCATCCTCTCTAATTCAAATGGATTCAGTCCGAGCTCCAAGCAGATTCTTTTCAGTCCCAGAAGTGGATTTCTATCAGTTTCAGATCCACGGGTCCACTCGAAGAATTTTTTTTATCTATAAGTAAAGAAATACATTGAAGAACACACTGATGTTGAGAGGCAGCGCATCATTTAATTGTGCTTTATATCCCAGAATATCAAGGAAGGCCGACACAGGCAAAATCCCTTCACTTTAAAATAGACACAATTGACAAATAAAAGAACCGATAAAATTCAGCATGAACCCAACATTGGTCGTTGATTCTAACAAGGACCATCACCGTTTAAATCGATGAGAACATTATGCACCCAAACAAACGTTTATATATAATAAAAGCCAAATACTGCAGATGCTGGACATCTGAAATAAAAACAAGAAATGCTGGAATTTCTCAGCTGGTCTGGCAGCATCTGTTCTTCAGAACTGGCAAATATTAGAAATGTAAAAGGTTTTAAGCAAGTAAAGCGGCGGTGAGGCAAGAGATACCAAAGGTGAAGGTGTTGATAGGACAAGTACACAGAGAATAACTGACCAGAAGGTCATGGAACAAAGGCGAACGGTATGTGAATGGTGTGCTGAAAGACAAACGGTTAGTACAGATAAGGTGTGAATGACTGTAAAGCACAGAGCAGTCCAAGCACAACAATAAAAAGACACATTTAAAATAAACAGTGGGTAATCACAGTGGAAACAAACTAAACAAACTGAAAACCCTAAAATAAAATAACCAAATAAAAAAAGAACATGAAAAAAGAGAAAAAATAACTAGGCATAAAAAGGGGACTCGTCATTCTCTGAAATTATTGAACTCAATGTTCAATTCGCCAGGCTGTAATGTGCCTAATCGGTAAATGAGATGCTGTTCCTCGAGTTTGCATTGATGTTCACTGGAGCACTGCAGCAATCCCAGGACACAGATGTGAGCATGAGAGCGGGGGTGGGTGGGGAGGCTGAAATGGCCAGCAAGTGGAAGCTCAGAGTCATGCTTACAGACTGAGCAGAGGTGTTCCGCAAAGTGGTCACCCAATCTGCGTTTGGTCTCCGCAATGTAGAGGAGACCACATTGTGAGCAGCGAATACCATATATTAAATTGAAAGAAGTACAAGTAAATCGTTGCTTCACCTGAAAGGAGTGTTTGGGGCCTGGGATAGTGAGGAGAGAGGAGGTAAATGGGCAGGTATTACACCTTCTGCGATTGCAGGGTTAGGTGCCGTGGGAAGGGGACGAGGTGGTGGGGGGTAATGGAGGAGTGGACGAGGGTATCCCTTCGGAATGCTGACAGGGGAAGGGGGGAAGATGGGTTTGGTAGTGGCATCACGCTGGATGTGGCAGAAGTGGTGGAGGATGAACCTTTGGATCTGGAGGCTGGTGGGGTGGAAAGTGAGGACAAGGGGAGCCCTGTAGCGGTTCTGGAAGGGAGGGGAAGGGGTGAGGCTAGAGGTGCAGGAAATGGGCCGGACACGGTTGAGGGTCCTGTCAACCACAGTAGGGGGGAATCCTCGGTTAAGCAAAAAGGAAGACATATGGGAAGCACTGTCGTGGAAGGTAGCATCATCAGAGCAGATGCGTCGGAGACGGAGAAACTGGGAGAATGGGATGGAGTCCTTACAGGGGGCAGGGTGTGAAGAAGTGTTGTCCATGTAGCTGTGGGAGTCGGTAGGCTTATAATTGATATTAGTAGACAGCCTATCCCCAGAGATGGAGACAGAGAAGTCGAGGAAGGGAAGGGAAGTGTCGGAGATGGATCATGTGAAGGTGAGAGAAGGGTGGAAATTAAAAATTAGAGTTTATATATAGGTCATAATGAGTTAAAGACCGTAAAACAATTCGGAAATACCGTATGGTCCTAAAATTATGCCGAAAAAAGCCACCGAACATTTAAAACGAAAGACTTCTGCAGGGGCCTCCCGTTTAATAAGATGATCAAGATTGCCTTTTGTTCCAATCTTCGTTGTTTTCGACGCATCTGTGCGTCGAACCCCGAGGATACTGGCCACCTCAGTGCAGGAGAAAAGTGAACAAAAGAGGACTATTCGAAATTAAGCAAGGAAGGCGTAAGACTTAAAGATGCCTCACGGTCCCCGCAGTGATCTTTAATTAACTTTGCTTCAGCTCGGATGCCTCGCACACACTGACCAGAAGTTCACTGCAACAGCGCACTGTGAACATTTGCTCCAGTTTTAACCTGTCAAAATCTCGCCAGAGTTAAACATGGCAAGTTTTGGATTCATCATCGCAAGATCACGCCCGTTGGCCAATGAGAAAAAAAAACATGACTGGAAGCGCCAACAATTCAGTTTAATGTGTGTGTGTGTGTGTGTGTGTGTGTGTGCTGGTCGTGGGGCATTTTTTTTTATCCTTCACTAAACCCCTAGAAATAATGTTCTATTATTGACAGCCACTTCAGACCTCTCTCGGTGACAGATTGAAACCTTTGACCAGCGTTAATGCACTCCAAGACGTTTTTTTTCCACTATATTAGAAAACATCTCAAACTTCCATCGGCTATACTGCAGGCTTGCTCTTAAATCGGAGACTCGCCGCGCTTTAATAGCATCAAAATATTTTAATTGCAGTTGTCACCCCGGGACTTTTCTCACCCTGAAATGTCTCAGGTTAAAGTAACTCATTTTGTTTTGATGGCCTGATTAGAAAAAATCAATAATTTACATTGATTATGTTGAATGAATGCCTGTTATTACATATTAGCGAGATGAGTTAGGTGAGTTATTATTGCATAATTGTATAACCGAGCTGATTTGCGACACAATGAACATTTATGTAATGCTAGATTATATGGAATATGCGCTGCAAGATTTGTAATCTTTAGAATAGGCACCATATATAATAGATGAAAAAATATGCAATAGTCAATAGGGTAACGACACAAGCATGCGATTCATTTGCATTTTAATCACCTATACTTAACGGTGCCTTTGTCTAGATTTGCATGAATACATCATGCTTTAAAACACGTCTAAAGCTGTTTTCCTAAATAGGAAGGCGAATTGAACCTGGTTCCAGACACGCAGTAGAATTTGTATAGTGCATCTTGCCTGCTCACACCTCCGATTCGTATCCCAAGAGAAGGCCCTGTACCAAGCAGATGTCGTTGCAGGTGTGCAATTTTATCAGAAGCTGTTTGTTTTCTGGGAAGAAATTGCACTATCCACCTGAATAGATTGAACACGTGCACTCAACAATTAACACCATCCATACACCCCAAGTGGCGGAATTCCTTCATCAGATATGATAGACATCCGCTTTCAGGCTGGTGGAATGATCTTTACAATTCCATTTGTTTAGTGGTAAAGCTTGGCGTTCTAAACCAATGTACAATAAAACGGTCTGCACCTGAACAGGACTGGGGCAAATATCTTTGCAGGAAAGTTTGCTAGTGCTGTTAGGGATGGTTTAAACTAGTTTGGCAGGGCGATGGGTTCCTGAGGGCAGTTTCAGATAGGACAATTTCAGGGCACGGAAGGGAAGGCAGAAAATTAGCGAGTGACTCGGAAAGACGGAAGAAGCAAAGGTTAAAGGGTGTGCCGCTCAGGAATTTGGCGTGTTTTAAAAGGTATTTATTTAAATGCAAGGAGCATAGTAAATAAACGGATGAGCTGAGAGACAGATAGACACATGGCAACACGATATCGTTGCTATAACGGAAACTTGGCTTAAAGTGGGGCAAGAATTGCAGCTCCACATCCCTGGATATAGAATTTTCAGGCGGGATAGAGAGGAGGATAAAAAAGGAGGGGATGTGGCATTATTGGTTAAGGAATCAATTAGGCAATCAGTCATGATCTTGTTGAATGGTGCAGAAGGCTAGCAGGGCCAAATATCTACTCCACCTCCTATTACTAATATTCCTAAGTTGTTATATATTCAATGCTCCATCTATTCGAATACAGATGCAACGCTAACTTCACAAAGCACGTTCCGTTTTGTGAGATTGTAAGCAGTTAATTCTGCTCTAGTGTGTGCTATTATCAAACATTTAAAATATTACCAGGATCTCAGCTGATGCAGTGTAGTTGTAATGTTGAAATTAAATTGGGCCGTGTTACGCTAAGTCCAGTTAATGCTGTGGCATTATGATTCGAAAGAAACACATTTTATTGTTTTGTTCCGGACGATTCCATTGACGACTGAATGCGCAGATCCAATGAAATAGAACAACTGCGTGCAATAGAGTAAACTGCGGCCCGTGTCGTAGGTATTCACTTTAAGCTGAACAAACAGGTAATGACTATTGAATATTGTTACTACAGTTCAACGCTTTACTCGCAGGGTAATTGAGCGGCCTCCGAAACTTTTGATATGATTCGCCTGAGGTAATAATTCAGAGACTATTTTTTTGTTTGTTTTTCTTTCTGTATTACAGGTTTTTTCCCCTGCTTAGCACTGAATTTAACCAGATTCATTTGAAGAAAATCCAACCTGTTAACACATAACAGGCAAAGAAGAGACAATATTTTTGCTACTGTAAATAATACGCGATCAGTGTGCAAATACTCTGAATTCTAACTCTTGTCACTGGGATAAAAACAGTTCCGCATCAGAATTTGACCGAGCTGACAAAATATCTCCACTATCTGGTATATTTTAAATCCCCTTGGTGCCCGAGTGTGTTCAAATGTACAAGTTAACATGCTTCTGAAATCATCAGCGTCAAATATAAGACAGAAAAGAAACATTTGCATTTAGATTGAGGTTTTCGCGATCGCAGGCAATCCCAAAGTTAGTTACAGTCAATTAATTACTTTTGAAGAGTATTCATTACTGTTATGTAGGAAACGCAGCAGCCATTCTGCAAACCACAAGATCTGACAAACTGCAACGAAATAAATAACGAAATACTCTGTTTTGGTGATACTGATTGAGGAATTGGGTCTACCTCCATGCCATCTTTTAGTTACACCTGAAATGACAGACCGGCCCTCGGATTAAACGAAAGATGGCAACTCCGGCAGTGCTGCACTCCCCCAGTACTTCAGTGGAATACTAATAGTGCACTGGGGGAGAGTTGATAGCGAACTGACATGTTAAATGCCATGTTAGGACTGCGTTTAGAGAAATTTTATGTTGGGTGCTAGCAGTAGATGCTGCAGCTTGATAAATAAGAAAGAGGAAAAGTCTGACAGTTGTTGCTACTGTTTAGTACGCAGCTTTACATTGAAGATTAACGTCCCCATACATCGCCCTAGTAGTCATGGTTCATGTGAAAGCTCAAATAATGTCCGGCTGTATATATCCATGGAGACCACACAATTAAGCAACTTCCTTTCATCTCAGTTATTTAGAGACTCATGCAACACAGCTTGCTGTATTGTGCTGACAATGTATAAGGTCGGGATGTGATGATTGATGGGCAATGTAATTTATCCATTCAAGATCATCCATGCGCAATAACACACTTTCCCTTCTCTACGTCGATGCCATTTAACATCTTTTGTACTGACTTTTCGGTCAGTACAATTCATGTAATCATCACTCTTTAATGTGAAGAAAAATATCCTGCTATTAAATTTCATTGGTGATCTTTGTTCACCAGGCTCTAAGCACCAGAATTTGTGAAATCGCCTTCCTCTTCATTTGCTAATATCTTCATTGAAGCTTTTTATCGATCACTCCCTGTTCCCGTACTTTCGTCACTCAGTCTTTCTTCAACCACATCACAGGCCCAGGCACATTCTGGTTATGATGCGTACGCTACTTAAAGATAAACTCGCGCATTCATCAAGGAAACGCTTTGTGTTTCAATTGCCTTTGTTATAAATGTTTCGTCTGTAAAGAGCAAAGTGTGATATTCTTCAATCGAAGCATCCTTCTGCCGAAACATCCGTGTATGTATGTGTGTGTGTTGATGGGGTTTGGCAGGGCTTGAGTGTGGTGTCTTGGGGGTAGTGGCGTGGGAGTGTGCTGTGTTCGGCTACATATTTTAGAGTACAGCATGGGAACAGGCCCTTCGGCCCACCGTGTCCATGCCGACCATAATGCCTATCTATACTAATCCCACCTGCCTGCATTAATTCCATATCCCTCTATGCCTTGCCCATTCAAGCGCCTGTCCAGATGCCTCTTAAATGTCGCTACTGTTCCTGCCTCCACCACCTCCTCAGGAAGCTCATTCCAGATACCCTCTATTCTTTGTGTGAAAAGTTTACCCCTTTGATCCCCTTTAAACCTCCTCCCTCTCACCCTAAATCTATGTGCTCTAGTTTTTGTCATCCCTACCTGGGAAACAGACTCTGGCAATCAACCCTATCTATGCCTCTCATAATTTTATATACCTCGATCATGTGCCCTCTCAGCCTCCTTCGCTCCAGGGAAAACAGACCCAGCCTATCTAATCTATCTTTATAACTCAAGCCCTCCAAACCAGGCAACATCCTTGTGAATCTTTTCTGCACCCTCTCTAGCTTCATCACATCTTTTCTGTAGTGCGGGGACCAGAACTGAACACAATAATCCGAATGCGGCCTAATCAACGTTATGTACAACTGTAACATGACGTCCCAACTCTTGTACTCAATGCCTCGGCCGATGAAGGCAAGCATGCCATACGCCTTCTTCACTACCCTGTTTCCTTGTGTTGCCACTTTCAGGGAACTATGTACTTGCACCCCAAGGTCTCTCTGCTCTACATTTTCTGCGCAATTTCTGACGCCAGAAACGGATTACTGGAGGGTCATACCAATAACATCATGAACTTCACGGGATGTTTAATGCAATTACTGAGTCGCGTTTTAATTTTGCTATCCTTGCCTCGTTTGTGAACTTTCCAGCCTGAAGGCAATGTAAGAAAGACTGAAGTCGGCCCTAAACGCAACTTTCGTGCCGCAACTTTAATGGTTGTCCGATGGAGGTTGCTAGCAATTACTTTATTCCTGAAGTCCTATTGTGTTTGAAGGTGCAACTGGTCAAGGCTTCTCGGGCAGCGCCTCCCAAATCCCAATCTACCATCTAGAAAGAGAGAGAAGCAGGCGAAGGGGAACACTATTACCTCCACTTTCCTTCCTATCAGACATCATCATAAGTTGAACGTGTCTCGTTGTTGCTTCAGAAAGGCTGTGTTACCATTCTGCAACTTATATCTAATAACACTAACCCTTCACCATAGGGACTGTAGTAGTTCAAGAACATAGAACATAGAACAGTACAGCACAGTACAGGCCCTTCGGCCCACGATGTTGTGCCGAACCTTTAACCTATAATCCTATCATTCTACTATCATCCATGTACCTATCCAAGAGTCGCTTAAATGCCCCTAATGTATCTGCTTCTACTACCACCGCTGGCAGCGCATTCCACGCACCCACCACTCTCTGTGTAAAGAACCTACCTCTGACATCTCCCCAAAACCTTCCTCCAATCATCTTAAAATTATGCCCCCTGGTGATAGCCCTTTCCACCCTGGGAAAAAGTCTCTGACTATCCACTCTATCTATGCCTCTCAACATCTTGTACTCCTCTATCAAGTCACCTCTCATCCTTCTTCGCTCCAATGAGAAAAGCCCTAGCTCCCTCAATATTTCTTCATAGGACATGCCCTCCAGTCCAGGCAGCATCCTGGTAAATCTCCTCTGCACCCTCTCTAAAGCTTCCACATCCTTCCTATAATGAGGCAACCAGAACGGAACACAATATTCCAAGTGTGTTCCAACCAGGGCTTTATAGAGCTGCAGCATAACCTCGCAGCTCTTAAACTCAATCCCCCTGCTAATGAAAGCCAACACACCATACGCCTTCTTAACAACCCTATCAACTTGGGTGGCAACTTTGAGTGATCTATGGACATGGACCCCAAGATCACTCTGTTCCTCCACACTACCAAGAATCCTGTCTTTAAGCCTGTATTCCGCATTCAAATTCGACCTTCCAAAATGAATCACTTCACACTTTTCCAGGTTGAACTCCATCTGTCACTTCTCAACCCAGCTCTGCATCCTGTCAATGTCCCGTTGCAACCTACAACAGCCTTACACACTATCCACAACTCCAGCAACCTTCGTGTCATCGGCAAGCTTGCTAACCCAGCCTTCCACTTCCTCATCCAAGTCATTTATAAAAATCACAAAGAGCAGAGGTCCCAGAACAGATCCTTGTGGAACACCACTGGTCACCAAGCTCCATGCTGAATACTTTCCATCTACTACCATCCTCTGACTTCTATGGGCTAGCCAATTTTGTATCCAGACAGCCAACTTTCGCTGTAACCCATGCCTCCTTACTTTCTGAATGAGCCTACTATGGAGAACCTTATCAAACGCCTTGCTAAAATCCATATCCACCATATCCACTGCTCTTCCTTCATCAATGTGTTTTGTTACATCTTCAAAGAATTCAATAAGGCTTGTGAGACATGACCTGCCCCTCACAAAGCCATGCGGACTGGCTCTAATCAAACCATGCTTTTCCAAATAATCATAAATCCTGTCTCTCAGGATCCTCTCCAATAATTTGCCCACTACTGATGTAAGACTGACTGGTCTATAATTTCCAGGGTTATCCCTATTCCCTTTCTTGAACAAGGGAACAACATTTGCCACCCTCCAATCATCCGGTACTACTCCAGTGGACAGTGAAGATCATCGCCAAAGGCGCAGCAATCTCTTCCCTCGCTTCCCGTAATATCCTTGGGTATAGCCCGTATAGCCCTGGGGACTTATCTGTCCTCATATCATTCATAATTTCCAGCACATCCTCCCTCTTAACCTCAACCTGTTCGAGCATATCAGCCTGTTCCACGCTGTCCCCACAGACGACCAGGTCCCTCTCACTAGTGAATACTGAAGCAAAGTATTTATTTAGGACCTCCCCTACCTCCTCCGACTCCAGGCACAAGTTCCCTCCACTATCCCTGATCGGCCCTACCCTCACTCTGGCCATCCTCTTGTTCCTCACATAACTGTAGAACGCCTTGGGATTTTCCTTAATCCTACCCGCCAAGACTTTTTCATGTCCCCTTCTAGCTCTCCTAAGTCCATTCTTCATTTCCTTCCTGGCTACCTTGTAATCCTCTAGAGCCCTGTCTGATCCTTGCTTCCTCAACGTTAAGTAAGCTTCCTTCTTCCTCTTGACTATCTGTTCCACATCTCTTGTCATCCAAGGTTACTTCACCCTACCTTCCCTTCCCTGCCTCATCGGGACAAACCTATCCAGCAGTCGCAGCAAGTGCTCCCTAAACAACCTCCACATTTCTGTCGTGCATTTCCCTGAGAACATCTGTTCCCAATTTATGCTCCCCAGTTCCTGCCTAATAGCATTGTAATTCCCCCTCCTCCAATTAAATATTTTCCCATCCCGTCTGCTCCTGTCCCTCTCCATGACTATAGTAAAGGTCAGGGAGTTGTGATCACTATCACTGAAATGCTCTCCCACCGAGAGATCTGCCACCTGACCTGGTTCGTTGCCAAGCACCAAGTCCAACATAGTCTCCCCTCTCGTCGGCCTATCTACATGTTGAGTCAGGAAACCTTCCTGGACACACCTGACAAAAACTGCTCCATCCAAACTATTTGCACTAAGGAGGTTCCAATCAATATTAGGGAAGTTGAAGTTACCCATGACAACAACCCTGTTACTTCTGCACCTTTCCAAAATCTGCCTCCCAATCTGTTCCTCCATGTCTCTGCTGCTATTGGGGGGGTCTATAGAAAACTCCCAAAGTGACTGCTCCTTTCCTGTTTCTGACTTCCACCCATAATGACTCAGTAGACAAACCCTCCTCGACGACCTCCCTTTCTGCAGCTGTGATACTATCCCTGATTAACAATGCCACTCCCCCACCTCTTTTACCTCCCTCCCTATTCCTTTTGAAACATCTAAACCCCGGAACATCCAGCATCCATTCCTGCCCCTGTGATATCCACGTCTCCGTAATGGCCACAACATCGTAGCTCCAAGTACTGATCCATGCTCTAAGTTCATCACCCTTATTCCTGACACTTCTTGCGTTAAAATAGACACACTTCAACCCATCATACTGGCTGCAACTTTGCCCTGTCAACTGTCTAACCTTCCTCACAGACTCTCTCTACTCGGTATCTGCCTGTTCAACAGCTACCCCATCCACTGATCCGTGGCTCCGGTTCCCATCCCCCTGCCAAACTAGTTTAAACCCTCCCGAAGAGCTCTCGCAAACCTCCCGCCCAGGATATTGGTGCCCCTCCAGTTCAGAGCAACCCGTCCTTCTTGTACAGGTGCCACCTTCCCCAGAAGGTATCCCAATGATCCACATATATGCATCCCTCCCTCCTACACCAGTTCTGTAGCCACGTGTTCAGCTCCACTCGCTCCCTGTTTCAGCCTCACTAGCACGTGGCACCGGTAACAATCCTGAGATTACTACTCTGCTGGTCCTGCCTTTCAGCTTCCAACCTAACTCCCTATATTCGCTTTTCAGGTCCTCATCCCTTTTGCTTGCTAAGTCATTGGTACCAATATGTACCACGACCTCTGGCTGCTCCCCCTCCCCCTTAAGAATCCTGTGGATCCCTTAAGAAGGAGGCCTCCTCGTCAGGTCCGCTCAGGCTGGCCGATGTATACCGCTCTGGCAACGACAAGTTAAAGCAATCTGCTTCCTACGGGCCTCAAGCTGTGAAGCTACACCATTTGAAGAATTGATGAGCCCAGTGGACCCGCGGAACGTGTGAGTAACAGTAGCTGAGCTGGCAATCGCGTGTTAATGATCATTGCACACAGTAGAAATTCCAATTATAGAATCGGATCGCGAATCTCTGAACAGCTGAATGTGGCCACAGAGCTGTCTTTACAACCAACTAAAGTTACAAGGCAGAGCAGTCTTAACCTTCGCTCTCAATTTAATTAGCTTGGTTTATTTCTTCCAACTCGAGCTGCTTTCTTGTTTCTTTGCCTCTCGTCTCTCAGACATATGTTTAGCCACACGGCCGGGTCTTCTCTCCTATCAATATTACTGAATTGGTTTAAATCCCTTAACATTGTACCTTTCTGCATTTTGACCTCTTTTGACTGGAGTTTATCCAGGTTCACTTCAAGAAAATGACCCGGGCGTTTAATGCATAGCAGGCACAGACTGAGCGACATTTCTGCTCATGGAATAAAGGTGACATAATTGTGTCTTCATACTACAGCTGTTCCCCGACTTTCTCTGTGCACTGTGTTGAAATTACTAAGGAGCCACAAATGGCTTATTTCAGGTACGAAAAAATAGGAAAGCTCTTTGAAAGAGCTATGAAGTGTAAAATATTAATTTGTTCATATTAAGGAATAAGCCATTCAATTGCAATAGAAGTATCTTGTGGGGTGATTGGCGTATATGATTGATTAAGTAAAATGAAGTAAAATCAACAGATACATATTTGATTTCGGTTGTGCCGCTATGCGCTCAAGGGATTCATATCGGTTAGCTACATGTTACATAGAAACATAGGAAATACAGGAAAACAATAGGTGACAGAAAGAGGCCATTCGGTTTGTTGTGTCCGCGCCAGCCCAAAAATAGAGTTATCCAACCCAGTCCCACCTTCCAACTCTCAGTCCGTAGTTCTGTAGGTTACGCACCTTACAACCCCAGACTGTCCAATCTTTCCTCAAAGCTAACTTTCTCCATTCCTACCAACATAATCGTAAAATTTCTCTGTACCCTCTCTAGTGTGGTCAATTGCGATGGCCAGAACTGTATGCAGTACTCCAGCTGCAGTCTAACTAGTGTTCTATACAGTTCTAAGATAACATCCCTGATCTTATACTCTAGTCCTTGACCAAAAAAGGAAAGTATCCCAAGTGTCCTCTTAACCGCCTTATCTATCAGTTCAGGGATCTGTGAACATGTATGCCAAGATCCTTCAGTTCCTTTGCACTTTTCAGAATGCTGCCCTTTATTGTGTATTCACTTGCCTTGATTATCCTCTTCAAATGCATTACCTCACATTTCTCTGGATTTAACTTGATTTGCCACTTTTCTACCCAGCTGGCCAGTCCATTTGATATATTTCTGCAGTCTACAGTTTTCTTCCTCACTGTCAACCGCACAGCCATTTTTGTATCTTCTGCAAACTTCTTAATCATGTGCACACATTTAATTCTAAATTATTGAGATTTAGAATTAGCTGGTCTGATTAGTAAGTTTGCGGACGACACACAGGTTGGTGGAGTTGCGGATAGTGATGAGGATTGTCAGGGGATACAGCAGGATATAGATCGGTTGGAGACTTGGGCGGAGAAATGGCAGATGGAGTTTAATCCGGACAAACGTGAGGTAATGCATTTTGGAAGGTCGAATGCAGGTGGGAAGTATGCAGTAAATGGCAGAACCCTTAGGAGTATTGACAGGCAGAGAGATCTGGGCGTACAGGTCCACAGGTCACTGAAAGTGGCAACGCAGGTGGATAAGGTAGTCAAGAAGGCATATGGAATGCTTGCCTTCATTGGTCAGGGCATAGAGTATAAAAATTGGCAAGTCATGCTGCAGCTGTACAGAACTTTAGTTAGGCCACATTTAGAATATGGCGTGCAATTCTGATCGCCACACTACCAGAAGGACATGGAGGCTTTGGAGAGGGTACAGAAGAGGTTTACCAGGATGTTGCCTGGTCTGGAGGGCATTAGCTATGAGGAGAGGTTGGATAAACTCGGATTGTTTTCACTGGAACGACGGAGGTGGAGGGGCAACATGATAGAGGTTTACAAAGTTATGAGCAGCATGGGCAGAGTGGATAGTCAGAAGCTTTTTCCCAGGGTGTAAGAGTCAGTTACTAGGGGACATAGGTTTAAGGTGAGAGGGGCAAAGTTTAGAGGAGATGTGCGAGGCAAGTTCTTTACACAGAGGGCGGTGAGTGCCTGGAACTTGCTGCCGGGGGAGGTGGTGGAACCAGGTACGATAGCGACGTTTAAGAGGCATCTTGACAAATACATGAATAGGATGGGAATAGAGGGATACGGTCTCCGGAAGTGCAGAAGGTTTTAGTTTAGGCAGGCATCAAGATCGGTGCAGGCTTGGAGGGTCGAATGACCTGTTCCTGTGCTGTACTGTTCTTTGTTCTTTGGTCTTTATATGCCATGACCAGCCTGGGGCCCAGTACTGATCTCTGTGGAACGCCACTGGAAATGACCTTCCAGTCACAAAAACCGTTGACCATTCGCCTTTACTTACTGCCACTGAACCGATTTTGGATCCAACTTGTCACTTCCCCTAGGATTCCATGTGCTTTTAATTTTCTCACCAGTCTGCCATGTGTGACCTTTTCAAAAGCCTTGCTAAAATCCATGTAAACTACATCAAACACACCTTCATCCTTGTTAACGCCTCAAAGAATTTTATGAAGTTATTCAGCTACCACCTTCCCTTAACAAATCTATGCTGACGGTCCTTAATTAATCAGATTCTTTCTAGCGAACGATTTATACCGTCTCTAAGTTTTTTCCCCCAGCAATTTGCCCACCACCGAAGTTAGATTGATTACATAAGAATCTAAGAACAATCTACTCTAATTTCATATCCATGGAGGGTGGCATACATCAGGTGAAGCGGGATTTGGATCCCAAACAACAGATCAGGACATTTTGAAGGACGACAAACAGACCCACATCGAAGCATTTGATTGGTTCTTTAATACGAACATATGAATCGGGAGCAGGCATAGGCCACTCGGCCTCTTGAACTTGCTCCGCCATTGAAAAAGATCATGGCTGATTTGATTGTGATCTCAACTCCACATTCGCGCCTACTCCCAATAACCTTTCACCCCCTTGCTGATCAAGAATCTATCTCTGCCTTAAAAATATTCAAAAACTCTGCTTCCACTACCTTTTGAGGAAGAGAGTTCCAAAGACTCACGACCCTCTGAGAAACAAATTTCTCCTCATCTCTGTCTAAAATGGACGACCTCTTATTTTTAAACTGTGACTCCTAGTTCTAGATTGTCCCACAGGAGGAACCATCCTTTCCACGTTCACTCTGTCGAGATACTTCAGAATCTTACATGCTTCAATCAAGTCGCCTCGTACTCTGCTAAACTCCAGGGGATATAAGCCTAACTTGTCCAAAACGTTTTCTCATAAGACAACCCGCCCATTCCGGTCATTAGTCTGGTAAACCTTCTCTGAACTGCTTCCAACGCATTTACATCCTTCTTAAATAAGAAGACCAATACTGTACACAGTACTCCAGATGTCTTCTCACCATTGCCCTGTATAACGGAAGCATAACCTCCCTACTTTAGTATTCAACCCCCCCCCCCCCCCTCACAATAAATGATAACATTCAATAGCTTTCCTAATTATTTGCTGTAACTGCATAATAACCTTTTGTGATTCATGCAGTAGGACACCAAATCCCTCTGCATTTCAGAGATCTGCAATATTTCAGCATTTAGTTAATATGTTTCATTTTTATTCTTCCTGCCAAAATGGACAATTTCACATTTTCCCACATTTTCCTCCATTTTCCAGATCTTTGCCCACTCACTTAACCTATCTATATCCCTTTGTAGCCTCCTTACGTCCTCTTCACATCTTACTTTCCTACTTATCTTTGTGTCATCAGCAAAGTTACCAACCATACCTTCGGTCCCTTCATCCAAGTCATTTATATAAATTGTAAAAAGCTGAGGCCCCAGCACTAATCCTTGTGGCACGCCACTCATTGCATCTTGCCAACCAGAAAATGGCCCATTTCTGCCTACTCTCTGTTTTCTGTTAGCTAACCAATCTTCCATCCATGCCAAAATGTTACCCCCGACACCATGAGCTTTTATTTTCTGCAATAAACTTTGATGTTGCACCTTATCAAATGCCTTCTGTAAATCTAAGTACAGTATATCCACTGGTTCCGCTTTATCCACAACACATGTTACTCTTGAAAGAATTCTAATAAATTGGTTAAACATGATTTCCCTTTCATAAAACCATGCTGACTCTGCCCAACTCTGCCAGTCGTAATTTCTACTAATCTGCCAGATTCCTTTTATTAATCACTCATTGACTGAAGACCTCTGAATATCAGGATCCTTTGCTGATTTTCCTCCTTAAACCATAAACACCAAAGATTCTGCTATTTCTTCCTTTCCCTTTCACCGAAATCTTAATTGAGCTCTGGGGAAAGGCTCTTAATAATCTCAGTCTATTCCCATATCCACTCTGCAATTGCGGCATAGACCTGGGCCTTTCCTGGTTGATATGCGTCAGCTGATGAATGATTATTTAAGGAAATCGCAGATCCAACTAGAGAAAACCACTTTATTCTGTCATTAATTACGTTTGAATACTTTTCTTATTTCTGTTTGAGCTGAAAACGACATGAGGTGAACATCCGCACCCGGAATGTTTTGTGGCGATAGAAGGATATTGGAAACGCTAATGCCATGGGCCTCTCCTTGCGGGAGTGAAGGATGCAGTTTGCAGTGCGATATCTGACGAAGGAAGTGGGTTACATGTGGCTACAATACCAATAAGGTAACTAACGGAGATGAGAAATTACGTTATTTCTTGGGCCATATTATAGTTTCGATTTATTTAACTGGATTTTGAGTTTTTTCCCTCCTAAATCAGTATAAAAGGAGATAAAGTCGGCGCCAAGCCCGACACCAGTCCTCTAACTTTGTAGATTGTCTTACGGCGATTGCTAGACGCGAGTTTCGTTCCGACATCCCAGTGTTGCTGAACCAGCGTATATACTGTATGCTCCTTAGGCGTAATTACTTTTACAGCTATTCATTTGCTGAATCAATTCTTCAAAGACATTTATTGCATTTGCCCACAGTAAAACCAACACTTTCGCCAACACAGGTTATATTACAGAGATATGGCTGAGATCAACATTCGTTCCCTTAAGTCCGAGATGCACAGATATGAACTTATATGATGCATATTCGGTTTGGTCATTCACCATCAGATATGGATGGACAGCAACAAACACGCTGTGGTCCTATTTTCTTCTGTCAAAATTGTTCCCTACAACTGGAACATATGGAATATAATGCAAATGGACAGCTTTTTTGCCACTACCAACAATTCTTCTCCCCTGCCCACTTCTCTCTTACTTCCAGCGTCGTGTGAAGAGCTCATATACCTCTTTATCACTAAGACTGGGAGCATCCAATCATCTGTCTATGCCACACCCTACCCTTTCCCTTGCCCATCAACCATAGTTTTTTCCCCCCAAGATTCTCCCCCGCCTAGCCTTGATCACGCATTTCACTCGAGTTTCTTTTCTATCTCCCATGTTTGCTAAAGCTCATTTTGCGCGTGCGCTTCACCTTGTGTTGTCTGAATTCTATTTCAACTAAACTACTAAGCACCCAACGTCACTTCCCGGCTCACATGGGATTAACGTTATAAATGGTTACCTCTCTTTCGGTCCAGTGCTCCTTCCTTGCATATCAACTGTCATCAAATCTCCCCTTAATAACATCACCCTTCATCGCTCTGCCCTTGCAAGCTACCACCTCATTTATAAACTCACCTTCCTCTCTAAAGTCATTTAATGTGTGGTCATCTGCACAATCCGTCGCCATATTTCACAAATGTATATTTGAACCACTCTAATCAGATGTCCACCCCTACTACAACACTGAGACAACGCTTATCAAAAGCACAGTTTACATACTATGTAACTGTCGACGTAGTTCACTGTTCGTCTTCATCATTCTCGACTTTTCTGAAGCTTTTTGATATAATCGATCATAACATCTTCCTCTAACGTCTCTCCAAAACTTCACACATTCGTCACTCAAACCCTCATCCATATTTTTGTATCTCCACACTCCATTAACCCAGCACTCCCCTGGTCCATTCCCATTTTGCACACTCCAGAGACGTGATTTCATCCAAAACTCTGCGATCCGTACCCTAACCCACTCTAAGTCCCTCTCACAAATGACTTATGGTCACTAACCTACATTATCTCCCAATCCACAAACGCCTCCAATTTAGCTTTCTTCTCTTCGTGTTCAAATCCATCCATGGCCTACCCCCTCTTTATCGTTGCAACTTTCAGTCCTACATACCTCCGAGAACACAGCTTCTTCAAACTCCTCCTCCTGCTCATTCCCACGTCTTTCGTCCAAGCATTGCCGGCTTTCAACTATCCGATCCCTGATCTCTGAAATGCTTTTGCTGTATTTTGCCACGTCTCCACCTCCATGTATGGCTTTACGACCCGCCTTAAAACCTATTTCTTTGACGAATCTTTTAGTCACTCCTCCTAATATCCTCCTAATTCTTTGGGTGAGTTTCAGTTTATGGCGAATTACACACCTGTGACGAAACTTGGAATATGTCTATACATTAAAGGAGTTATATAAAACAATGACAACCACTTAAGTTTATAGCAAGTATTTTGCTGTTTACTTGCAGCCTATGCATTAATGATGTTTACTTGCACTATACAAAGATTTGCTGATCCCAGTGGACCTGTGGAACGCGTGTGTAACAGTAGTTGAGCAAGGAAGCTCTTGTTGCTGATCATTGCAAATACTGGGAATTCCAAACACAGGATCGGAGCCAGCATAAGTTATCAGCAGAACAGCCTTTACAACCGCCTAATATGACATTGCAAACGTCTCTTGGTTTGCATTGACAATGTTATTTGATTGTAAGATGGGTTCCTTTTTGATTCTTTTTTTTCAGTCTTTCAGACATTTATTTCTGCCAGCTTCATTTAGTATTCTCATCCTTTAACGTCCCGGGACGGTTTCAATCCCCTAACATTGAACCTTCACTTTTGATTTTCTCGTCAGTAGAGCAATGGTGGAGCATCAGAGGCAACAACAGCATTAGGGTGAATAAAATCAGCTCAATTTAAGGTGAGGGACTTACATTATTAACTACTCGATGAACATATCAGGGGAGAAGTGCTTTGTTAAGACTGCTACCACCCAGGCTCTAATTGCAGCTCACATTAATACCACATTGACCACACCTCACCGCCCACACAGTCTTTCATCACGCACCAGCCGCACCCCAACATCCACACACTCTGTCATCACTCTACTGTTCACACCCCGTCGTCCACAGCACGCGGGCTAAGGTCCACACCCTGTTACCTACACCCTACTTTCCACACCCCAATGTCCACCGTTTCCCCCTCTGCCCACTCCCCATGCTCCTTGTGGGGGAACACTTGGACAGCTCAGGTCATAATATAATTATTTTTAAACTTATTAGCCAATTTACGGCAACAGACAATCCAATGCTGGGATCAGATTGTAAGAGGGCTAACTTTACAAAACTGGCTGATAATCTGGTCAACATTTACTGGATCACCCTACTAGTAAGGCAATGGAACAGCGAGGACAAATAGCTTCTATTTAAGACAAATCTCAAACAGAATTAGGGCATGTCTATCCCAATGGTAATCAGAATGGCACATGGCAAAACAAAGCATTATGATTGACAAGGAATGTGTAGTGACAAATTCTACTGAAACAGAAAGCATTTGACACACTTCAGATATTTAACTGGCAGAAGAACAGGAAAAACTGTCGTGTGCATTTGCGGGAGCCAAAAAAAACGTTCATAAGGTTAGCCGAGAGATCTCTGGAAAAGAAGATGGTGCGTAAATGTGAAGGTAAAAGCAAAGGCGTTTTCCGCTATGTCAGAAGTCAAAAGACGATTAAGGTCCGGAAAGGGCCAGTAAAGGATACTTTACAGGTTATGACAAAGCTGCTAAATGACTATTTCACATCAGTCTGCACTCTTGTAGAAGATACTTACATTCCAAAGGGGGTGGGGTGGGGGGGTGTCGGGTGCCCTTATTTGAATAGCATTATTAATAGTAAAATAGATAGCAATATCATCTCTAGAAGATTAGTGTAGCTCAAAACTGATAGGGCTCCAGATCCGAATAATATCCACGCAATGCTAGTTGAAGTGATAGGAAAATGGAAATGTTCTCTCAGCCCTTACTTGTATCTTCCATAGTTCAATAGAGGCATGATAGTTCCCTTAAATTGGAAGGTAGTTCATATAGTTCATATTTTCAAAATGGCACTAAATCAGAGCCAGAGAACTACAAAACTATCAGCCTAACATATATTATTGGGGAGATGTTACGAGGGAGCATCAGGGATCCCCTTTACAATCAATGGGAACCTAACGCGGCCATTAAAAATTTATAACAAGATGCCCAAAAAAAAGGTAATACCAAACAAATTGGACCAAGTGTATTAAGAACGTCACCAGATTCGTGGCTAAGGAAAATTCGTTAGACATTATCTATCTGGGTTTTCAGAAAGCCTTTGATAAGGTACCTCAAACAAGGTAACTTCACAAGATAAAGCCTTGTAGTATCAGCAGAAATTAAAAATATTGCATTAGAAATTAGATCCCGCAGCTCAAAAGTTGTCGTTAATGGATGTGGTTCGGCTGGACACATATAATGTCCCCAGGGATCGATCGTAGCCTCACTCTCTTCATGGTCTTCATTAATGACCTAGAAAGTGATGTTGGGAGTATGGCAAGTAAGTTTGCGATTTCACAGAATCTGGGGAGGGAAAAGATTTATCGTCATGGAGGTCCGGTCATCGTGGTGCGGGACAGGCTTTTGATGGACAAGCTGGTCTTTTTGTAGGTTCGCACGTTAGTCCACTGTCCATGCATTGCTCACACTGCGCTGCCCGTAAAACAAAGGCGGTATGGCCCTTAATACAGGCAATTTCCAGTTGCCCACCATGTGATTTCGCTTACATCATTCTGTTTGCTGTCCACTGCCGCAACAACACAAATACGTCCAACCAACTAGTTTTGTCATACTGCATCTGTAAGAGATGGAAATGGATTTAATAGCATCTCTGATTTCTCGAGACTGCGAGACGTAAATGACTGGCTCGTATAGTCATGAGAAAGTTTAATAATCGAGGAGATAAACTAAGGATGAAAAGTTATGTTCCTTAAACCTATGGAAGATTTGAGAGCAGCAGCAGCCGATGTTTAGTTTCCTAATAGCTGACGCAATGTCTTCAATTTCGAAAAGGAAAACGAATTTAAACCCTTTTCAGTAGAAACAGCAAAGCGGAGGGAATTATTTTGGCGGATAATAGTCGAGTTCTGCTAATCTACTTAGCAAAGTTCATTCGCACAAGTTCCTTTTTTTAAAAAAAAATCACCTGAATAAAAAATGTTTCATCCACTAAAGAAAGCTACTTTAAAGATTTTAAATAATGAGCAATTCGTTAACCTGTCTCGGGGTTGGATGAAGACCTCGCAAGTATTGTTTTGGGCGTGTCTTTCAAACTTTTTCCTTTGGTTGCGAAGAGCAACAGATAAATATTTTGCGCTGCTAATGAAAGCAATTACTACCGATTTGATTATTTGAACTTGATCCTAAAGTGCCCTCTGTAGCTTCATTCGATGTGAAATAAAAGCAATGTAACAACACTTATCTCTACGTATCCCACCAGGTGTTTCTTCCTGCAGCCTTCAAGGAAATCGTAGACACATATGACGAGGGTTACCCTTGTTGTTCGCCTGGTCGATGCTATTATAAAAGTGGATATTGGTTAGTGTAAGTTAACTTTACGATATAAGAAAGAAATATAGAAGCATAGAATGATAGGAATCGGACCAGGCATTTAAGCCTCTCGATCTTATTCTGCCATTCAATTAGATCATGGTTGATCTGCATCTTAACTCCAACTGCCCACCTTGGTTCCGTAAACCTTAATATTCTTACCAAAAAATCTATTAATCACAGTTTTTAAAATTTCAACTGAACTACTCTTAACACCTATTTGGTGGAGAGAGTTCCAGATTTCCATTACCTTTTGTGCGAAATGCTTTCCGAGATCACATCTGATAGCATAGCTCTTATTTTAAGGTTCTGAACACCCACACAGGAGAGAATAATTTCTTGCACCACACTATCCGTTCCTTTAGTCATCTTAAAAAAACTCAATTAGATCAGCACTTAATCTTCTATATCTAATAAACTACAAGGTTATTCTATACAACTTGCCTTCGAGTGAAGCGGCACGCTCTATAAGGCCAGCATACTCTGACTGAGGTGCCCACACTGAATCAGTATTCTGAATATGGTCTAATCAGAGCTTTTTGTAATTGTTCATTAATCTTTTAATTTTTTTGCACCTGTCTGCTAGCTTTTAGTGATTCCTGTGATTAGACCACCTAAAGCTTTCTGCTTCAACACAGTTCCGGGATTTCCGCCATTTACAACAGTCACCGATGATCTCAGACTTCCAGTTACGACCTCAGTGAGACTTCTAACGTTAAAGACGAGGTAGGAACTCCCCAAACCAATTTAAAGAATTACAGACCGTAATTTCACGTTTTTAGGATTTTAATATAACAATGAAACTAAAAGAAATCCTCATTAACTAAAATAAAAGCAAAATACTGCGGATGCTGGAAATCTGAAACTCAAAGTTCCGAAGAAGGGTCACTGACCCGAAACGTTAACTCTGCTTCTCTTTCCACAGATGCCGCTAGACCTGCTGAGTGATTCCAGCATTTCTTGTTTTTGTTCCTCATTAACTAAACTGCACTTTATAAGTAAGTGGTAACCCCAAATTACAAAGAAAGGTATTTCCTTTACTTATTTAACCACTTGAAAACCTCACACCACTCTAAAGCGTTACACAGTCCTCCTTGATGGTGAAATCTTTGTGGTTAAAAGTCCCAAACTCCTCCTAGTTTCAAGGGTTGGATCTCCCAGAGCTTTCTCAAAGTCAGTGTCCTCTTCGCCCATTTCTCTGAGGACTTTCAACCTGGACATCCATGAATAAGGCGATCCTCGGTGATCCTGTTGGTCATTTACTTCTCCACTAACCTCACCGTTCAAAACAGGTTAAAGCCTTCACAGCTGTTCGCTGCACCTGTCTTCTGAGAGCATGTGATCTCTTGCTCTCTCCTTGAAGCTACCACTGCTTGCCTTCTTCCTTACAGCATGCTTGCTTTCTGAAACTCTGTTAAATTTGTCTAGAGTCAAATGTCAATAGCCAATTGTCCTTTTCCAAGATACAAAGTCCACAAGTCTGGTTACAGCGGAGCCACCCCAGCTTTTCATTGTTTGCAGGTGTTAGCAGCCGCCATTCATTTACCTTCTCAGAATCACTGACTCCTTGTTTATGATCTGAAAGTCTTGGAGGGTGAAACCCATTGTAATTCAGGTGTTATACCCCTGCAGTCTCTGCTTTTCAAAAAGGTCTTTGATGAGTGTTCTGTGTTGGCCTGATAACCAAGATTCCCGTCTTGTCTTTAAGCAGAGTTGATGTGCTGTCACATGACTTCTCCGACTCCATCCTAAACATTTAAAAACCACAGTTTTTAAAACATATTCATGTTACAAATTCCAGCATTCATAACACTTCCCTACGTAAAACTCCATTTGCTACATTTTGTCCAATCACTTAATCTATCAATGGCCCTTTACAATTTTCTGCTCCCATCTGCACTATTTACCGTGCTACCTCAGTTTGTGTCATTAGCAAACTTGAACATATGCTTTTTTTATTCCGTCATCTAAGTCACTTATCAATGCAGTTAAAATTTGACATCCCAGTACAAATCCCTGGGGAACACCACTGGTCACATCCTGCCATTTAGAGTGCATTTCCATTATCCCTACTCTCTGTCGCCTATGTCCAACCCAATTCCAATAGGTTGTCATGTCAATAGGTTGCCTCGAATTCAATTTTTGTTCATGGTCTCTTATATGAAACCTTATTCTGGGCATCCACATAAACAGCATCCATAGATTATCCTATACCTGCCGCATTCATTATCTCCTGAGAAAATTGAATTTTGTTTGTTGGACATGACTTAGCATAGGTGGCACAGGCCCACCAGAGGTGGCAGCACACTGGTAGGCAGCCATAAAAGCACAAGAAATAGGAGCAAGAGTAGGACATTCTGTACCTCGAGCCTGATCCACCATTCAATAAGATCATAGATGATCTGATCGTGGTTTAAAACCACTTTTCTGCCATACCCCATAAGGTTTGGCTTCCTTGTAGATCAAATATCTGACTAATTCAGCCTTGAATATATTCAGTGGCCCAGGCTCCAGAGTTCTTTGTGGTAAATAATTCCAAATATTAACGACCCACTGAGAGAAATTCCTCCTCATCTCTGTCGTCTAGTCAGAGAGGAGAGGCCCTGGTAGTCATCAACATTGACACCGGACCCCATGAAATCTCATAGGATAAGGTCAAACATGGACAAGGAAAACACCTGCTAATTGCCACTTTCCCTCAGCTGATGAATCAGCACTTCATGTTGAACAGTACTTGGAAAAGGCACTGAGGGAAGCAAGGGCACAGAATGTACTCTGGCTGGTGGCCTTGAATGCCCATCACCAAGACTGGCTTTGTACCACCACTACTGACCGTGGTGGCTGAATCCAGAAGGACATATGTGCCAGACAGGGCCTGTGGCAGATGGTGAGAGAACGGATCTCGTCCACACCAATCTACCTGTCGCAGATGCATCTGTGCATGGCAGTATTGGAGGAGTGACCATCGCACAATACTTTGGAGACATCACACTGAGAACACCATCCATCGTGTTGTTTGGCACCATGCTAAATGGGATGGATTCAGAACAGATCTAACAGCACAGATCTGGACATGCTTGAGACAATCCGCAGCAGTAGAATTGTATTCAACAACAATCTGTAACCTCATGGGCCAGAATATCCCTCAATCTACCATTACCATCAAGCTAGTGGATCAACCCTGGTTCATTGAGCAGTGCAGGAGAGCACGCCAGGAGGAGCACCAGGCATACCTAACATTGACCTGCCAACCCGGTGAAGCTACAATGCAGGACTACATGCATGCTAAACAGCTGAAGCAGCATGCAATAGACAGAACAAAGTGATTCCACAACTAACGGATCAGATCAAAGATCTGCAATTCTGTCGAATCCAAATGCGAATGGTGATAGACAATCAAACAACGAACAAGAGGAGGAGACTCCACAAACATTGACAAAGTCAATGATGGGGGAGCCCAGCACGTCAGTGTAGAAGGAAAGTATGAAGTATTTTCAACCACCTTCAACCAGAAGTGCCGAGTGGATGACCAGTTCGGCTTCCTCCTGAGGTCTCCAGCATCACAGATGCCAGTGTTCAGCCAATTCGATCCACTCCACAAGATATCAAGAAACGGCTGAAGGCACTTGGTACAGCAAAGGTTAAAAGCCCTAGAAACAATAAAACTGTGGCACTTAAGACTTATGCTGCAGAACTTGCCACACCCCGAGCCAAGCAGTTCCAGTACAGCTACAACACGGGTGTCTACCCGCCAATGTGGAAAATTGGGGAAGAGCCCGGCCAGGTGGTCGAAGTTTCAGTAGGGGAGCATTTCGGAAACAGTGACCATAATTCCATAAGTTTTAAGGTACTTGTGGATAAGGGTAAGAGTAGTCCTCGGGTGAAGGTGGAAAATTGGGGGAAGGCTAATTATAACAATATTAGGCAGGACTGAAGAATTTAGATTGGGGGCGTCTGTTTGAGGGTAAATCAACATCTGACATGTGGCAGTCTTTCAAATGTCAGTTGATTAGAATCCAGGACCAGCATGTTCCTGTGAGGAAGAAGGATAAGTTTGGCAAGTTTCGGGAACCTTAGGTCATGCGGGATATCGTGAGCCTAGTCAAAAAGAAAAAGGAAGCATTCATGAGGGCTGGAAGGCGAGGAACAGACGAATCCCTTGAGGAATATAAAGACAGTAGAAAGGAACTTAAGCAAGGAGTCAGGAGGGCTAAAAGGGTTCATGAAAAGTCATTGGCAAACAGGATTAAGGATAATCCCAAGGCTTTTTATACATATATAAAGAGCAAGAGGGTAACTAGGGAAAGGGTTGGCCTGCTCAAGGACAGAGGAGGGAATCTATGTGTGGAGCCAGAGGAAATGGGCGAGGTACTAAATGAGTACTTTGCATCAGTATTCATCAAAGAGAAGGACTTGGTGGATGATGAGCCTAGGGAAGGGAGTGCAGATAGTCTCAGTCATCTCATTATCAAAAAGGAGGAGGTGTTGGGTGTCTTGCAAAGCATTAAGGCAGATAAGGCCCAAGGGCCTGATGGGATCTACCCCAGAATACTAAAGGAGGCAAGGGAAGAAATTGCTGGGGCCTTGACAGAAATCTTTGTATCCTCATTGGCTACAGGTGATGTCCCAGAGGACTGGAGAATAGCCAATATTGTTCCTTTGTTTAAGAAGGGTAGCAAGGATAATCCAGGAAATTATAGGTCGGTGAGCCTTACGTTAGTGGTAGGAAAATTATTCGAGAGGATTCTTCAGGACAGGATTTACTCCTATTTGGAAACAAACAAACTTATTAGCGAGAGGCAGCATGGTTTTGTAAAGGGACTGTCGTGTCTCACTAATTTGATTGAGTTTTTTGAGGAAGTGACAAAGATGATTGATGAGGGAAGGGCAGTGGATGTTGTCTATATGGACTTCAGTAAAGCCTTTGACAAGGTCCCTCATGGCAGACTGATACAAAAGGTGAAGTCACACGGCATCAGAGGTGAGCTGGCAAGATGGATGCAGAACTGGCTCAGTCATAGAAGACAGAAGGTAGCAGTGGAAGGGTGCTTTTCTGAATGGAGGGATGTGACTAGTGGTGTTCCACAGGGATCAGTGCTGGGACCTTTGCTCTTAGAGGTATATATAAATGATTTGGAGGAAAATGTAGCTGGTCTGATTAGTAAGTTTGCGGATGACACAAAGGTTGGTGGAGTTGCGGATAGTGATGAGGATTGTCAGAGGATACAGCAGGATATAGATCAGTTGGAGACTTGGGCGGAGAAATGGCAGGTGTAGTTTAATCTGGACAAATGTGAGGTAATGCATTTTGGAAGATCTAATGCAGGTGGGAAGTGTACAGTAGCTGGCAGAACCATGAGGAGTATTGACAGGCAGAGAGATCTGGGCGTACAGGTCCACAGGTCACTGAAAGTGGCAACGCAGGTGGATAAGGTAGTCAAGAAGGCATATGGCATGCTTGCCTTCATCGGTCGGGGCATAGAGTATAAAAATTGGCAAGTCATGCTGCAGTTGTACAGAACTTTAGTTAGGCCACACTTAGAATATTGCGTGCAATTCTGATCGCCACACTACCAGAAGGACATGGAGGCTTTGGAGAGGGTACAGAAGATGTTTACCAGGATGTTGCCTGGTCTGGAGGGCATTAGCTATGAGGAGAGATTGGATATTTTCGGATTGTTTTCACTGGAACGACGGAGGTGGAGGGGTGACATGATAGAGGTTTGCAAAGTTATGAGCAACATGTACAGAGTGGATAGTCAGAAGCTTTTTCCCAGGGTGGAAGAGTCAGTTACTATAGGACATAGGTTTAAGGTGAGAGGGGCAAAGTTTAGAGGGGATGTGCAAGGCAGGTTCTTTACACAAAGGGTGGTGAGTGCCTGGAACCTGCTGCCGGGGGAGGTGGTGGAAGCAGGTATGATAATGACGTTTGAGAGGCATCTTGACAAATACATGAATAGGATGGGAATAGAGGGATACGGTCCCCGGAAGTGCAGAAGGTTTTCGTTTAGGCAGGCATCAAGATCGGCGCAGGCATGGAGGGCTGAATGGCCTCTTCCTGTGCTGTACTGTTCTTTGTTCTTTGTTCTTTGTATGTCCTTTCCATAAAAAGCAGGACAAATCTAAGCCATCGAATTCCCAGCATATCAGTCTGCTCTCAATCATCAGCAAAGTGATGGAAGGAATAATTGACAGTACTATCAAATGGCAGTTACTCAGTAATAACCTGCTCACTGATGCTCAGTTTGGTTTACACTCGGAACACTCGAATCCTGACCTCATTACCACATTGGTCCAAGCATGGAAAAAATAGTTGAATTCAAGAGGTGAGAAGAGAGTGACTGCCCTTGACGTCACGACAGCATTTGGCTGAGTGTGGTATCAATGAGCTCTGGCATAATTGAAGTCAATTGGAACCGGGGGAATACTCTGAACTGGTTGGTGTCATACTTAGCATGGAGGAAGATGGTTGCGATTAAAGGAGGCCAATTATTTCAGACCCAGAACATCGCTGCAAGAATTTCTCAAGATAGCGTTGTAGGCCCACCCATCTTCAGCTGCTTAACCAATGACCTCCCTCCATCAGAAGTTTGGATGTTCACTGATGGTTGCACAGTGTTCAATATCCTTCGCAGATCCTTAGTTACTGAAGCATTCAGTGCCCTCATGCAGCTTGACCTGGACAACATTCAGATTTGGGCTGAAAGTGGAAAGTAATATTCATGCCACCCAAGTGCCAGGCAATGACCATCTCCAACAAGAGGGGATCAAACCATCCCCTTTGATGTTCAGTGACATTAGAATCGCTGAATCTCCCACTATCAACGCCCTGGAAGTTAGCATTAACCAGAATCTTAACTGGACCAGCCATATAATTAACGTAGCTACAAGAGCAAAGGCAGAGGCTGGGAATCCTGCAGTGAATAACTCACCTCCTGACTCCCAAGGTCTGTCCACCATCTTCAAGGCACAAGTCAGGTGTGTGATGGAATTCTCCCCTCTTACCTGGATGAGTGCAACTCCAAGAACACTCGAGAAGCTCGACACCATCCAGGACATAGCACTCCACTTGATAGGCACCCCATCCACGACCTTAAACATTCACTCCCTCCACCGCCACTATGGCACCATGACTTGTTCTACTCAGGAATGTATGGGCTGAAATAGGTGATACAAGCAGATGAAATAGTAACTTTTAAAAGGCAATTGGGCATATACTTGAAAGGGGGAAACATCAGGTCTATGGGGAAAATGCACGGGACTAAGACTAATTCGTTAGTTCTTTTAAAGCGCGGCACTTGCACAATGGACAGAATGACCACTTTGGGTGCTGCATGATTGTATGACTAACGTTTCTGAGAAATTAGTTTTGAATAATTTGTATTTAGTTTAGGTGCTCCGTGTATTATTAACAATTAAATACTCACTGTACAACATGTCTTACTTACAGTGGAAGTCGAAGTACAGAACAACCACAGATTCAAAATGTTATCCGGAATTTAAGACCTTGAACACACTAGGGAAATCCTATGCTGTCGAAAATATTTCCCACTTGACAAACATGACTAATTGGGAATTCAGATGTGCTAGAGGAATTCCGGATCAGGATTATTGGTCTGGAAGCTGAACTGCAAACACTGCACGACATAAGTGAGGGGGAGATATACCTGGACACTTTGTTCTGTAAGACAGTTACACCTCTTAGAACAGGGTCAACAGTTTTGGTCAGCAGTGAGGGACAGGAGAATATGACTGTGAGTGAGGCAGGTAAAGGGCCAGAGCAGACAGAAGTGGAGGAACCTCAGACTTTGCAACTGTCAAACAGGTTTGAGGTGATCTCAACCTGTGTCAACGAAAGCAAGGTCTGCAAGGTAGATGAGCAGACTGGCCATGGCACTGTGGTACAGGAAGCCATTCAAGTGGGGGGGGGGGGGGGGAGAGAAAAGGAATGTAGCGGTAGTAGGGGATAGTATAGTGAGGGGGGTTGACATTGTTCTGTGCAGCTGAGAGCGTGAGTCCAGAAGTCTGTGTGCCTACCTGGTGCCAGGGTTCGGGACAACTAGGAGTGAGAGGGGGAGGATGCAGTTATCGTGGTCCATGTAGGTACCAATTACATAAATAAAACTAGGAAAGAGGTTCTGCTTCGACAGTATGAGGAGCAGAACCTCAAGGCTAATAATCTCTGGATTTTTACCTGAGCCACGTGCCAATTTGCAGAGGACAGATAATATTAGTGAAATGAATATGCTGCTCAAAGACTGGTGTGAGAGAAGTGGGTTTCGGTTCGAGGGGCACTGGCATCAGTACTGGAGAATGTGGGGGCTGTACCGTTGGGACAGTTTGCACCTGAACCGTTGGGTCAGTTTGTACCTGAACCGTACTGGGACCAGTATTCTAGTAGAAAGGGCTTTAAACTAAACAAAGCGGTGAGGGATCAAGCTTGAGTAGATGTAGCAAATCAAAGGGTAGAGTCAATGCAGGAGAGCAGAATAGCAATATGGGAAATTAAGGCCAGAGAATGGCAGGAAGGGACAGAGAAAAAAAACCTAAGAACACACCAACAGCTGAAAAGAGATGTTACAAAGATAACAAAAAGACAAAATTAAAGGCTCAGTATCTGAATGCACGTAGCATTCATAACAAAGTAGATGAAATAATAGGGCATATTGAAGTAAACAAATATGATCTGATAGCCATTTCGGAGACGTGGATGCAGAATGACAAGGATTGGCTCCTGAATATTGAGGGGGTATGTGACATTCAAGAAGAATAAGAAGCTAGGTAAAGTGGAGGTGTTAATCAAGGATGATATTGGTGCAATAGTTAGAGATGACCTTGGTTCAGGAGATCAGGATGCAAATTCGGTTTGGGTGGAGATAAGGAAGAGTAAGGGATATAAGTCACTAGTGGTAGTGGTCTACAAGCCCCCGAACTGCAATCACAATGTTGGACGAAGTATATAAGAAGAAATATTGGTTGCTTATGATAAAGGGACAGCAACAATAATGGATGAATTTAACCTACATATAAACTGGAAGAATCAGATTGGCAATAGTAGCCTGGATGTGAAGTTCATAGAATGCTTTCGAGATAGTTTCTTAGAGCAGCACGTTCTGGAGACAACCAGAGAGCATGTTATATTAGACTTGGTATTGTGTGATGTGACAGAATTAATTAATTACCTCTAGGTAGCAGGGACCACAAAATCATTGAATTTTATATCCAGTTTGAAAGAGAGAAGAGTGTGTCTAATACTAGTATTTTAAACTTGAATAAAGGAAACTATGTGGGCATGAAAGCTCTGCTAGCTGACGTGAACTGGGTTACTAGGCTTGGAGATAGATCAATAGAAAAGCAGTGACAGACATTTAAGGGGATATTTCAGAATACTCAGAATAACTATATTCCTATTACAAAGAAAAATTCTAAGACCCACCATCCATGGTTAACTAAAGAAGTTAAGGAAAGCATCAAGCTTAAGGAAAAGGCATAGAATTGTGCAAAGATGAGTGGCAGTTCAGATGATTGGTCAGAATATAAAGAACGGCAAAGAATGACGAAAAGTTTAATCAAGACAAAGAAATTTGAGTATGAGAGGAAGCCAGCTAAAAATTTTAAAATGGATATCAAGAGTTTCTACCGGTATTTTAAAAGAAAAAGAGTTAGTTACGTGAGTGTTGGTCCTCTAGAGAGTGAGAATGGGGAGCTAATAGTAGATAATAAGGAAATGGCGGATGAAATGAACAAATATTTTACTTCTGCCTTTACTATAGAGGATACAAAATACATTCCAGTAATTGCTGTATATCAGGACGTGGCATGAAGAGAGGACTTTGGTGAAAATACAATCACCAGGAAAGTGGTACTGAGCAAACTGATGGAGCTGCGGGCTAACAAGTCCCCGGGTCTTGATGGGCTTCATCCTAGGGTCTTAAACGAGGTGGCTAATGAGGTAGTAGATGTGTTGGTGTTAATCTTTCAACATTAGCTAGGTTCTGAAAAGGTTCCATTAAACTGAAACATGGCAAATATAATCCCTCCATTCAAGAAGGGGGGAGGCAGAAAACAGGTAACTATAGGTCAGTCAGCTTGACGTCCATCGTGGGAAAGGCGTTAGAGTCGATCATTAAGGATGTTGTAGCTGGGCACTTAAAAAAATGCAAGGTAATCTGGAATAGTCAGCATAGTTTTGTGAAAGGGAATATCATGTTTAACCAATTTGTTGGAGTTCCTTGAAGGAGTGATATGTGCTGTGGATAAAGGGGAGTTCGTTAACATACTGTACTTAGATTTCCAATAGCATTTGACACATAAAAGGTTATTGCGCAAAGTAGGAGCTCATGGTATGGGGGGTAACATATTAGTATGGATAGAAGGTTGGCCTGCTGGCAGGAAACAGACAGTATGCATAAATGTGCCCTTTTCTAATTAACAGGATGTGACCAGTGGGGTCTCGCAGGGGTCTGTGCTGGGGCCTCAACTTTTTACAATTTATATCAATGACATAGAGGAGAGGAGCGATGGCATGGTAGCTAAATTTGCAGATGACACAAAGATAGATAGGAAAGTATGTTGTGAAGAGGACATATGGAGGTTTCAGACCAATACAAATAGGTTGAGTGAGTGGGCTAAAATCTGGCAGATGGAGTATAATGTGGAAAAATGTAAAGTTGTTCACTTTGGCAGTAAGAATTAAAAAAAAGAGTATCACTGAAACAGAGAACGACTGCAGAATTCCAAGGTGGAGAGAGATCTGGGTGTTCTAGTACACGAGACACAAAAAGTTAGTACTCAGGTACAGCAGGTAATAAATAAGACTCATGGAATGCTATCCTTTATTATGAAAGGAATTGAAACTAGAAGTAAGGATGTTATGCTTCAGTTATACAGGGAATTGGAGAGACCACATCTCAAGAATTGTGCGCAGTTTTGGTTTCCTTATTTAAAGAAGGATGTAAATGCACTGGAGGTGTTCCAGAGGAGGTTACGAGATTGATACCTGGAACGAACGGGTTGTCTTATGAGGAAAGGTTGGACAGACTGAGCTTGTTTTCACTGGAGTTTAGAAGAGTGAGGGGAGACTTGATTGAAGTTTATAACATCTTGAAGGGTCTTGACATGGTGGTTATGGAGAGGATGTTTCCTCTTGTGGGTGAGTCCAGAACCAGGGCACTGTTTTAAAATTAGGGGTCACCCTTCTAGGACAAAGATAAGGCGAATTTTTTTTTCTCAGAGGGTTGGTTGTGTGACTTTGGAACTCTCTGCCTCAGAATCTGGTGGAGGCGGGGTCATTGAATACTTTTAAGGCGGAAATAGATAGATTCTTGTTAGGCAAGGGAATTAAGGGTTATGGGGATAGATGGGAGAGTGCAATTCGAAACACAAATAGATAAGCCATGATCTTATTGAATGGTGGAGCAGGCTCAAGGGGCCGAATGGCCTACTTCTGCTCCTAGTTCGTATACGAACATACTAATTAGGAGCAGGAGTCGGCCCTTCGAGCCGGCTCCGCAATTCAATAAGTTCATGGTTGAACTGGTTACTTCACATTTCCACCTCCCCCATAAGTTCTTATGTGGCTTGTTGCATTTCAGATTATTAAATAAAATCATTAATGCACATGGCCCTTAGGCGTAACGGCAGACCTGTTGTGCCGACAGGCCTTTTTCTGTGCTGTACATTCTATGTGATTCTATGAAAGCTTGTCTGAAACGCATTTTCGCAGGCGTGTGCATGTGTCCTTTAGCCTTTTAGCATATCCGTAAGTAAAATGGTAAGACAACAAGCAGTGTACCAGGGGTTACGGTCGTTGTGAATCTTTATTTCATTCCTCACTGAATGGTGGTATGTGTGCTGTAAGGCACATGTAGGCATGTAGATTTCATTTACCTGTATTGTGTCTGTATACGCAGCGTTGGGAGAGGAAGGGAGGATCTGTTAAATTAGTACATTTCGCTGAAACTGTGTAGTAGCATCCATACTTTTGTTTAATCGGCGATTTCTGTTCGACAACGCTCAAATAATCAACGTTCTACTACTAAGATGAATGATTTGTATCCATTGGTTTACCTGCCGTCCAATTTACCAGCATCCATGTGTTTCTCAGAATGACATCCAAGTTAAACTCTTAATGCTCCACCTATCCAAGTATGGATACAAACGCGCGAACTTCGACGAGCGCGTACTCGTTGAGTCCTATAAAAAGAGTGCCATTCTTAAAATATATTGTCTGTTTCTGACGACTCCATTAACGAATCAATGCCTGGATGTAGTGAAATAACAGAACTATATATAAAAGAGTAAACGGCTTCCTGACCCTCGTCCCCTCCTCCATTACCCCACCACCTCGTCCCCTTCCCAGGGCACCTTCCACTGCAAGCGCAAGAGGTGTAATACCTGCCCATTTACCTCCTCTCTCCTCACTATCCAAGGCCCCAAACACTCCTTTCAGGTGAAGCAGCGATTTACTTGTACTTCTTTCAATGTAGTATACTGTATTCTCTGCTCACAATGTGGTCACACTGGGGATACCAAACGGAGACTTGGGGAACACATCCGCTCAGTCCAAAAGCATAACTAAGCTTCCGGTTGCTGGCCACTTCAACATCACCGCTTCCCCCACCCCCTCCCCCACCCCCCAGCTCTCATGCTCACATTTCTGTCCTGGGATTGCTGCAAGGTTCCAGTGAACAACAACACAAGCTCGAGGAACAGCATCTCATTTACCGATTAGGCACACTACAGCCTGCCGGACTGGACATTGAGTTCAATAATTTCAGAGCGTGACGGCCCCCCATTTTACTTTTATCTTTAGTTTTTTTTTCTTTTTTTGTGTTTATTTTATTTTAGTTTATTCAGTTTGTTTCTACTATGCCTACCCACTGTTTTTTTCTCATGTTTGTGCTTGTGGCTGTTCAGTTTTCAGTCCATTCAGTCCCTGTCTATACTAATGCTTTGTCCTTCAGCACACCAGTAACACGTTCTGAAGAAGGGTCACTGACGGTAAACGTTAACTCTGCTTCTCTCTCCACAGATGCTGCGAGACCTGCTGAGTTTTTCCTGCACTTTCTGTTTTTATTTCAGATTTCCAGCATCCCCAGTATTTTGCTTTTATTCCTGTCCCATAGGTGTTCGCGTTAGGATACGCAAACAAGCAATAATATTTGAATAATGTCACTGCAGTGCAACGCTTTGCTCACACAGGTATCTGCACTGTCTCTAGATCTTTTGATCTGAGTGGCTTTATGTAATAATCCTGAGACAAATTAAGCTTTTTTTAAATCCTGTATTATCGTTTAATCTTTTCACAGGATTAAACCAGAATCACGCGAAGAAAATCCAAGCTTTTGACGCACAGCAGGCACGGAAAATAGGATATTTCTGCTACTGGGATCTACGCGATATTAGTGTGCAAATGATTTAGACGGCAACTCCTGCCACTGGGATAAAACCGATTCGCATAAGAGTACTGTCAAGCAGACAATAACTGCTGTAGAGATCTACTCGATATCAACGTAATTGCGCCTTAACTTACGACCCCACTTTCCAATTACTTTGTTCATTGTTTTTAAAAGACTCTTAGTAAAGGGACACAATTGAATTATCCCGCCGCTCACTTGTATCTTTGTACTTAGATGGCGAAATATTGCCAAGTTCATCCAAAATGTTTGCAACACATTAATTTGTTCCCAGCCAGCTACCAATCCATACAGTTCCAATACTAGCATTGAGTGGATTATTTATAGGCACATGTTTACTTGACATATTTATGTAAGATTGAAAGGGGCATTTTTAATTTTATTTGTGCCCCCACGTGTTCAGAGGATTAGCACTGACTGACTAAATACAAGTTAGCAGTCCTGCAAAAACCATCAGCAACACGTGTAGGTAAGAGGCTGACGGAGGCTTAATAGCAAACCGTCACATAAACTAATGTCGGTATTTGTGTCGGAGAATTTTATGTTAGGCGCTAGACGAAAGACGAAATGTCAATTAAGTGACAATTGTTGACATTGTTCAGACCAGAATCACAGAATTGTTACAGGACAGAAGGAGGCCATTCGGCCTGTCGTGTCTACGCCGGCTCTTCGGAAAAGCAATTTACCTACTGTCACTCCCCGACCTTCTCCCCGTAGCCCTACACATTCTACCACTGTCCACACCCCATTGCCCAGACCAATTATCCACACCACGCTGCTCACATTCGATTGTCCACACCCCACTGTCCACACTAGCTAACCTGAAAGCATTGGTCATACTCCACTGTCCAAATCCCACTGTTCATACAACACAGTACACACTCCACAGTCGACATCGCACTGCCTATAACTACTCTTAAAACAACACTATCCACAAAATATTGTCCACACCACATTATCCACACCCCATTATCTACACCCTGCTTAATTCTGTTCACACTGTACTGCCCACATCCCACTATCCACATCATGCAACGCAATGCCCACACCATAATATTCACAATCAACTGCCCACACCACATTGACAGCACCCCACTGTTCGCTCAGCAGAACCTATCATCACATTTCACACCGCACTGTCCACACTGCCTTGTACACAAACCACTGTCCAGACTGCACTGCCCTCGTTGCAGCGTTCCTATCCTGCTGTCCACATACCACTCTCCGCAGCCTACTATCCGCACCCCACTCTCCACTCTGCACAGTCCAAGCGCACTCTCACACTCCACAGTAGACATTCACTATCCACATCGCACTGTCTATATCTACTGTTCAAACAACACTGTCCGCAACCCATTGTCCACACCACACTGCCCACACCCCAATGGCTACTCCCCAGTGTCCACAATGCATTGCCTATGTCACGCTGTCCATACGTCATTTCCCTTCTCACACTGTCCACAGTCCACTATGCTTTGTCCACAGCGCAATGTCCACTCCTACCCCATTGTCCACATTCTACTGTCCATACCTCACTGTCCACACGGCTCTGTTCACATCCCACTGAGCACATTCCTTTAACACACCCTTTTGGCCACACCGCACTGCCCTCCCAGCACTACGGATATAGGACTGTCCACAACCCAATTCTATATACCCAATATCCACACCACAATGTCCGCACACCTCTCGCTATCCCACAGTGTAATCAAAGCAAAGTTCAGCACTGTCGTTATTGTTCCTGTTATGGGCAGTTTCCAGTTCCTCTGCAGTTGAGATTACTGACAATACGTTTGCTACCCACCGCTGTTCAGCCCAGGAGCAAATTACATTACATTTATGGGTTCTCAATGATGCAGAACGTTTTTGATTGACCAAGTAATCATTACAACATTCTGTAATTGGGGTGGGGGCAATTTAACTGGGAGCATTTCCAATCCTTGAATCTGCTCCTGATTTATGAACACTAGCGTATGCTGCATTCACGGCAGCTTCCACGATATCTTTATTCCGCGGCGAACTGTTTTCCTCCATTATTAGTGGGGATAATGTGTACAAAGAATGGCCAAGAATAGCTTGTTAGAACCACGATAAGCATAACTACCAGACAAGGCTTGCAGCGGGTGGTGAGAGAGCCAATGCAAGTGAAAAAAAAACTGCTTGACCTTCTACCTATCAATCTAGCTGTCGCTGGTGCATCTAGCCATCACACTATAGGTAGGGGACGCAATTGCACAGTCTTTCTGGAGCCGAAATCCCATCTTCACACTTCTCAGTGGTGTTGTCTTACACAACCACCTTAATAGATGCAATAGATTAAGAAGAGATCTAGCAGCTTAAATTTGGGCATGTATTATGGGCTGCGGCTAGCATTGTATTCCACCACAATCTGTAAACTCATGAACTCGCATATCGCTCACTCTAACATCACCATGAAACCAGGCATCCAATCCTGGTTCAACGAGGAGTGTAGAAGACTAGGATAGGTGCAGCACCAGTCACACCTAAAATGAAGTATCAACCCAGTGAAGCTACAACACGGGGCTACATGCCTGCAAAACAGCATACTATAATTAGAGATAAGCAATGCGATAAACAACAGATCAAATCAGAACTCTGCAGTCCTGCCACATCCAGTCATTACTGTTGGTGTGCAATTAAACTACTGGGAGGTGCAGGGTCCATGAACATTCCCATTCACATCTATGGTGGAGTCCAGCACATTCGTACGAAAGTCAAGGCTGAAGCATTCATAACAACCTTCAGTCAGAAGTGCTGAGTGGAGGATAGGCCTCGGCCTCCTCCTGAGGTCCCAACCATCACAGATGCCAGTCATCTGCCAATTTGATTTACATCACGCCATATCACTAAACGGCTGAGAAACTGGAGACAAGAAAGGCTAGGCGCCTGTCAAACATTCCAGCTGTCATGTTGAAGATCTGTGCTCCAGACTAGCCATGCTTCCAGCCAAGCTGTTTTGCTACAACGACAATACTGGTATCTATATAACAAGGTGGAAAATTTCCCAACTTTGCTCCTGACCCCTCAAAACCTTTCCACCACCAGATGGCACCAATCAGGAGTGTGATGGAATACACTCCACCTGCCTGAATAACTGAAGCTACAACATCACTCAAGAAGCTCGATGCTATCCAGGGTAGGCGGTGGCCTACTGGTAATATCACTGGACTACTAACCGAGAAACCCAGGGTATTTCTCTGGGAACATGGGTTCAAATCCCACCACAGCAGCAGGTGGAATTTGAACTTAATTAATAAATCTGGAATTAAAAGCTAGTCTAATGATGGCCATGAAAAAAAATGATGGTTCACTAGTGTCCTTTAAGGAAAGAAATCTGCTGTCCTTACCTTGTCTGGCCTACATGTGCCTCCAAACCCACAGCAATGTGGTTAACTCTTACATGGCCCAGCCAGCCACTCAGTTGTACCTAACTGCTACAAAGTCAATAAAAAGGAATGAAACTGGACGGACCACCTGGCATCGACCTAGGCACTGGACAAGAACAACGGCAAATCCAGCCCTGTCGATCCTGCAAAGTCCTCCAGACGAACATCTAGGGGCTTGTGCCAAAGTTGGGAGAGCTGTCTCACAGACTAGTCATGCAACTGCCTGACATAGTCATACTCACGGAATCATACGTTACAGACAATGTCCCAGACACTGCCATCACCATCCCTGGGTATGTCCTGTCCCACCGGCAGGCCAGACCCAGCAGAGGTGGTATACAATAGGGAGGGAGTTGCCCTGGGAGTCCTCAACATCGACTCCGGACCCAATGAAGTCTCATCGTATCAGGTCAAACATGGGCAAGGTAACCTCCTACTGATTACCACCGACTGCCCTCCATCAGCTGATGAGTCAGTACTCCTCCATGTTGAACACCACTTGGAGGAAGCACTGAGGGTGGCAAGGGCACAAAATGTACTCTGGGTGGGGGACTTCAATGTCCATCACCAAGAGTGGCTCGGTAGCAACACTGCTGACAGAGCTGGCCGAGTCCTAAAGGACATAGATGCTAGACTGGGTCTGCGGCAGGTGGTGGGGGAACAACAAGAGGGAAAAACATACTTGACCTCGTCCTCACCAATCTGCCTGCAGCAGATGCTTCTGTCCATGACTGTATTGGTAGGAGTGACCACTGCACAGTCCTTGTGGAGAAGTCCCGCCTTCACATTGAGGGTCCATCGTGTTGTGTGGCACTACCACCGTGCTAAATGGGATAGATTTTGAACAGATCTAGCAATGCAAAACTGGGCATGCATGAGGCGCTGTGGGCCATCAGCAGCAGCAGAATTGTACTCAACCACAATCTGTAACCTCACGGCCCGGCATATCCCCCACTTTACCATTGCCATCAAGCCAGGAGACCAACCCTGGTTCAATGAAGAGTGCAGGAGGGCATGCCATGAGCAGCACCAGGCATACCTCAAAATGAGGTGTCAACCTGGTGAAGCTACAACACAGGACTATCTGCGTGCCAAACTGTGTAAGCAGCATGCGATAGACAGAGCTAAGCGATTGCATAACCAATGGATCAGATCTAAGCTCTGCAGTCCTGTCAAATCCAACTGTGAATGGTGGTGGACAATTAAACAACTAACTGGAGGAGGTGGCTCCACAAATATCCCCATCCTCAATGATGGGGGAGCCCAGCACATCAGTGTGAAAGATAAGGCTGAAGCATTTGCAACAATCTTCAGCCAGAAGTGCCACGTTGATGATCCAGCATCACAAATGCCAGATTTCAACCAATTCGATTCACTCCACGTGATATCAAGAAACTACTGAAGGCACTGGATACTGCAAAGGCTATGGGCCCTGACAATATTCCAGCAATAGTACTGAAGACCTGTGCACCAGAACTTGCCGCGCCCCTAGCCAAGTTGTTCCATTACAGCTACAACACTGGAATCTACCCGGCAATGTGGAAAATTGCCCAGGTATGTCCTGTACACAAAAAGCAGGAGGAGTCCAACCTGGCCAATTACCACCCCATCAGCCTACTCTCAATCATCAGTAATGTGATGGAAGGTGTCATGAACAGTGCCATCAAGTGGCACTTGCTTAGCAATAACCTGCTCAGTGACGTTCAGTTTGGGTTCCGCCAGGGCCACTCAGCTCCTGACCTCATTACAGCCTTGCTTCAAACATGGACAAAAGAGCTGAATGCAAGAGGTGAGGTGAGAGTGACTGCCCTTGACATCAAGGCAGCAGTTGACCGAGTATGGCATCAAGGAGCCCTTGCACAACTGAGGTCAATGGTAATCGGGGGAAAACCCTCCGCTGGCTGGAGTCATACCTAGCACAAAGGAAGATGGTTGTGGTTGTTGGAGGTTAATCATCTGAGCTCCAGGACATCACTACAGGTGCTCCTCAGGGTAGTGTCCTAGGCCCAACCATCTTCAGCTGCTTTATCAATGACCTTTCTTCAATCATAAGGTCCGAAGTGGGGATGTTCGCTGATGATTGCACAATGTTCAGCACCATTCATGACTCCTCAGATACTGAAGCAGTCGGTGTAGAAATGTAGCAAGACCTGGACAATATCCAGGCTTGTGCTGATAAGTGGCAAGTAACATTCACGCCACACAAGTGTCAGGAAATGACCATCTTCAACAAGAGAGAATCTAACCATCTCCCCTTGACATTCAACAGCATTATCATCGCTGAATCCCCCAACATCAACATCCTAGGGACTACCATTGATCAGAAACTGAACTGGAGTAGCCATATAAATACCATGGCTATGAGAGCAGGACGGAGGCTTGGAATCCTGAGGCGAGTACGTCACCTCATGACTCCCGAAAGCCTGTCCACCATCTACAAGGCACAAGTCAGGAGTGTGATGGAATACTTTCCACTTGCCTGGATGGGTGCAGCTCCAACAACACTCAAGAAGCTGGACACCATCCAGGACAAAGCAGCCCGCTTGATTGGCACACCATCCACAAACATTCACTCCCTCCACCACCGACGCACAATGGCAGCAGGGTGTACCATCTACAAGATGCACTGCAGCAATGCACCAAGGCTCCTTAGACAGCACCTTCCAAATCCGCGACCTCTGCCACCTAGAAGGATAAGGGCAGTAAATACATGGGAACACCACCACCTGCAAGTTCCCCTCCAAGGCACACACCATCCTGACTTGGAACTATATCGCCGTTCCTTCACTTTCGCTGGGTCAAAATCCTGGAACTCCCTTCCTAACAGCACTGTGGGTCTCCCTACCCCACATGGACTGCAGCGATTCAAGAAGGCAGCTCACCACCACCTTCTCAAGGGCAATTAGGGATCGGCAATAAATGCTGACCTGGCCAGCAACGCCCACATCCCATGCATGAATAAAAAAAGGACAAAACAGTCTGCTTGGTCGGCAACAGGTGCATGTGGACACTATTTCAAGTTCCCTCCAAGACGCACACCATTCTGACTTGTAAATAGATCGTCATTGTTGTAGGTTTCCCTAATGGTTGGACATTCAACTGTAGGTTGCCCTGTCAATGATTCGGATTGGAAATCTTAATTTGGTAGAGAAATAGTTAAACACGAAAAGAATTAGTTAAATACACAGTGTTGATATAACAGTTGACATAATCAAGATTGATCTTTGGACAGCACACCGGGGTGAAATGTCTTGTTGAAAAACTGCTGAGTTACATTCTGTTTGTGCTCTTTCACTTATGCCCTTTCCCGTATAATTCTGTGATGCATGAATGTTGTATCTTTGGCTCCACCTTGTCAACTTTCAACCAGTATTTCTTACACAGACTACCCGTCTTTGTAATAAAAAAGAGAAAGTGCTGGACATACCCAACAGGTCAGGCAATATCCGCGGAGAGAGAAAACGGATTAATGTTTCATGTTGATGATTTCGTTTGTTTCCTTGTTTGCCCGGAATTAGGTGCGGCTCCCCTCGACACAGCAGTTGACACAGACAATCAAAGGCTATCTAACAATTTTAGAGGTGTTGTACACATTCTGATTGGCTCAGATGGAAGTAAAAAGTGTTCAGGGAAGCGCAAAGGAGGAGAGGCAGAAGCAGACGAGAGACAAAGAATCAGAAACATGAAGATAGCAGTGACCGGTATTTCGTCAACTTGTTTCGGTCTACTATTATGCTTAGTTTTCCTCAATTTAAAGCGTAACCGTCTTGGAATGTGAACTTACACGCGAACTTATTGTTGATGTACATGCCTGTGTGTTCCCTTATTAGAATGAAATGAAATGCCGGCAGTCAGAAAATTGTTGTTGCTGAGGTAGAGAAAATAATGCATGTCAGCAGTGTTTGTGTCCTGGTGCCTTCGTCTCTGAGCATCCCATGTGTCTGTAGATGTTTTGTTTGTAGTAAGCTTTGTAATAGAACTGCCTGTTCAACAGGTCGGCGCCGATTCTATACTTACAACAGCTATGGTTTTCATTTAAGCATTAGTAAGGCCTAATGTCCACATTATATGAGAAACAGTTTATATGGGACAATTGAGAATTACATTACTCCATTGATTCTTGGCTAGAAGGCATGACCTATTTCCCATTCCCCCTACTCACATATTTGTACTCCTGCTTAATGTCCTTCTTGGCCCTTCTACACCCGCCACAGGATATACCCCAAAAATCAGAACTACTGGAAAACCCATCCAATCATGCAGACGGCAAGTCCGTGTCCAGGCACAGGCTTTGCACCACCCCCCTCACCCCACCCCCACCCCATCAGTTTTATTTCCTTCGAACAAGCTTTTTCTGTGCTTTATTTTCCTGCTTCTACAATTGATGACACACCCAATGTCAACCTTGAAGACAACAATAACTCCAATTGTAAATAGAATATATGTTCTTTTCTCTAAATCTAACACAGGAATAAAACTAAATTATATAAAACTGTAGATTAGCAAACTTGATATTAAGCTCCTCTAGCCATAAAAAAATAGTTTTTGTAACAATGCGCATCCCGAGAGACCAAAAGCAGTGAGTTTTGCAGAGTAGCAACTCCAGCAAAAGATTTGGAGTCATTTAGCTCTTTCGAGCCCAGACTCTCCAAACACCCTCATAAGCCTCTGTCCTTAAACCTCTGTATGTTGATATGTCCCTTCATTTCACATCGGATGTTCTAACGCTGCTGCCGTATCATACCGCTGCAGTGCTTACACTTCCCCTTCTGTTACATCCCTCTATGGTGCCTGTGTTAAGCTATTCTTGTATACAATATTCTACAATGGCATCTCTTCATGTTGTCCAATCGGCCGTGTCGCAGTTTGAGCAGTATGTTGTAGTAATTGTTATAGCCGTTCGCGGATTTCCCCATTGCTGCTCGAGCATTGAAACAAATTAGGTCAGCTAAAACGTTCCCGTATCAACCAGAATGCATTAGCCGTCTTCAAGACGGTGTGCAATTTAACAACCGAACATGGCAAGCGCGGCACTGAAAATCGTCACCGGAACAGACCCTCCCGCCCGGTCCAAACAAATCCTTCCCCAACATTTTGCACACTATTCCTAAACCTCCAGCGGCATAATGACAGATTGTTTGTATAACTGGGATTCGAACTTGTGAAGAGGTCAATTAAGGAAACATTATTGAAAATGCCTTCTAGCTGAAAATGGGTTGAGAATGCTCATGCGGAGCTGGAACTATTGTAGCAGAAGGAACAGGAAAGGTTCGGGCGAAATTAAACAATCAGAATGGCGATGACAGGGGAGAAAAATAACCCCACCATTACTTGTTTGGAAAGAGACTGAAGAGTAGATCACGATGTTGTGATACGACACAGGGATAGCACGTTATTAACAGCGCTGTTAGACTGTCCTAATCCTGCAGACACGTACGTTCCAGTATCACGGCGGCAATGTACTTTATTTAATTCACATGAAAGAAGAGATTTTTGACGTGAAGCTAGCTTCTGCCGGTTTGTCGAGTCCTGTCACTCTAAGAGTAACGAACTGTATGGAAAATACTGTGGGTAAGCAAGTCCTAACAGTGCTTTGGGCATTTTCCCTTATTCGTGTATTGATCTGCAATGATGCTTTTAACAAATTGGTTGTATTTAGTTTCATTTCTTGAGCAAGAATATTCTTTAACTCATGATATTTTATAGTGATTATTTGAATCAGCTAGGTAAATACCATATGCAAAAATGTTCCACACCACACATTGATAAATCAGGATGGAAGTTGAAAAACTCGCTTTCTTATTGTTGTTACTATTCGTGCTTTGTTACGCAGTGGCTCCGTTTGAAAGTATGTGGTTTAAAAAAAAGTAAAACAGCGATTATTTATTCTGCATCAGAAGTTCCATTCAAGTATTGGAACAAGATCAAGCTTTGTTACGTTTTAATTGATTACAGTACAAAAAAATGCATATTGTTATGACAAGATAATTATACAACAGACCAGACATGTTCGGCTCTTCCCAATCTCGGAGGCACAACTGAATTATGCTGAGTTACAATAGACTAATTCTTGAGTGTTATGATAAGACTTACTCCATGCAATTTAAATGGATAGACCCAGTACTTAAGAAATATATATTCTGCAGCTAGCGATGCTTGAACAATGAATGGAATGGAGCAAAGCATACAAAGATCGACATTAAACATACAGATGTTTCGCCTGGAAAGAGCAAACTCCTCGCGTTTCCCCAGCGTTCTGCTGAAATACCGAAAAGAAGCTTCAAGCACATGTTTGCCGCGCAGCACTTTTAGAACGAAACTCATATTTCTCTTCTTTAACTGCCTTGTTAGTTGTTTAACCCAGAAAGCTTTATTACAGTCACAAGATTGGCATTACAGTTGTAGCATCACTTCAGGGTGTTCAAATTTGCATAAGTTCAAGTGAATATAAGCAGCGCCTTATAACTTCTTGTTTACAATGCAATGGGGAATCAACAGTCAGAGGACAGTATTTTAACCGAAAAAAGGGAGTTCCAGTTATAATGGTTGCTAAAGGTATCTGGTGGGTTAGCAACTGCAAAACGGGCATTTTGGAATCATACTTCACAATGGAGAAAATGTACGAGTTGAACTTAAGATGAGAGGAAACAACGGAGATAAGATTGCCGGCAGGTTGAGCAGGACGCAGAGTGGAACCATCGAAGATCATGGGCTATGTTTGTTGGTTCCATCTGCAGAGTAAGAACGAATTTGCTTACCATATGAAATACCCCTATGCACGATTTACCGAGGGCGTTAACCCAACTATTATAAACGGCTAAACTCTTTTATTGAATACCATAAAGCCAGCATTCCATACCAGTGCGTTTACCACTGGTATACAACAGAATAATTTAAACCCTGGAATCTTATACTGTTACAGTGACTGGATGTCGTTAACATTTAAATTATGTACCTGTCCCGGGGTGAACATGAGTTATTTGGTTGCCAGAAAAGTAACGCCTCAAAGTAATTTCGTTTATGGGTTTTCATTTATAAAGCCCCTGAAAAAAATCATTAAGACAAAATATCCGGTTTCCTCCCACAGCTAAAGACTGGCATGTTGATAGGTAAATTGGCCATTGTAAATTGTATAGGTAGGTGGTAGGAGAATGGTGGGGATGTGGTAGAGAATATGGGGTTAATGTAGGATTAGTATAAATGGGTGGTTGTTGGTGAGCACAGACTCGGTGGGCCGAGGGGCCTGTTTCAGTGCTGTATCTCTAAATAAAAATAAAATAAAAATAAATCCACTAGCGGAGAGCGTAGATGTAAAATGTGTTAAAATAGCATGCTGGTATGGGTCACCAATATTTGGAGGAGCAGGTAAGGAACTAAGAAAGAAAGAGAAAGGAGGGGAAAACACAAAAAGTTTACCCAAACTCTCTTGTGGAAAAGTTAGCAAACTGCGTAAATTCCCAGAGTGATATAAAGCGAAAAATACATCCGTCACTCCCTGAACCTGCATCAAAAACTACTGCTGGTCGCGTGGGTTCTTTTTGGTCACTTTGTAAATGCAATCCCCTTTCTTTTTATGAAGGAGCTCGCTGTTGAACTGGTTTGGTATGAGCTCCTGGTGGAAATTTTCGGCCCCCATTCTGGCGTCCAGGTTAGAAGACAAGTACATTGTAGTTTTGTCGCTGCAGAAATGCTGCAGTGTCCGTAGAAGAGCTGGAAATTGCGATGGGCTGTACACAATATCTGATCCCAGAATGAAATCAAAATCAGATGGAAAGCTATCCTGATCAGCTCCCCAAACAAGGGCGCGGGTTTTTGCACGAGGTCTAGAGGTGGCTGGAATGTTCGCAACGACGTTGTATTCTATTTGCTTCAAAACGTATGGCCTGTCCGTTAATGTGACATCTCCACCTGGCAATAAAAATCAAATAACAGCAATTACCTTATGATTCTTCCAAGCACGAGTGGCAACATACATTGTGGTCGCCATAAGAGACAGAATAATAAAATTCTGCAAAGAAATTGTAACTCTCGGTCATTCAGCACGGAATGGCTTTGAGCCAAAGAGCCCGGCAAAATCAGCCCATGGAATTCTGAACCCAGAGAGTACGGAGAAGGGGAATCCATAAGCTGAGATCACCCAGCCGCTTGGCTGCACTGTAGGTTTCACAGGAAGATACAGTAAGATCAGATCTTTCCAAACTTGCATTCTGCTTACAAATGTGACACAGCTGCTTCCAATTTATACAGGGGTTACATTCTGATTACTTTAGCAGGACGTCTCTCCAGTGCCTGGCTATATGGATACATTAAGGTTTGTGGGCACTTTATAGATAGTGTTATAATATTAGAGTTCCAACAGTTTTGTCATTGCAGACCGACTCAAAATGGTTGCCCCTAGAGCTGCCCCTCGAAGACAGAAATTGAGTACTACTGTATATAACTTCGTTTCTCGTCTATATCGATATCTTGTTCCGTGCTGAGGGAAAAAAAGGTACCCAGCTTTTGTGCACGTAAAATACCTTTGGTTTGCCTAATCAAACCGTTATTATGAAGCAAATACAATATAACGGCTAGGAAAAGAGTCAAAACTTGTACTTAACTTCTTGTTAATATTGTTTCAGTAATGTCGCTTTTAAAGAAAACACATATATTCGAAGTACGATTGAGTACTCCGGAGGAAATTATTAATATCATTGAATCAACTGATTTAATATTCTGAATTTGACACCATTCGCTCAGAAATGTTCGGCGCAGTAATATTTAACCTTGACGACATTTTCCAATTTAAGATGCTAGTGACAACCAGTGGCGGAATGTCAACCCAAGATCAACATTCTAATTTCACTCGATTGTCAGGATGCCGGCTTGACTCCGTTATCTGGCATCTTGTTGAGTCGCCAGCAGTCCACTGCTTCCTTGGATAGGAGTTTGGATCTAAAATGGATTCACGTAGATTTAATATATAAACCTGGACAATCTTGCTTTTAATGCTTCCCAGGACATTCTGGGTGTTTTTGGTTCATTTGCTTTGTTACTGTGGCATCACGAGAACCGTTTATTTTTTCGATCTGGCCATTGTTTATTTTGGCTAGCTCTAATTCTAATGGCGCTTCTGCTGGATGTGGAGATCCACTGATTTCCACATATGTCTCACAACACATATAAAAATCCGCGTTGACTCCTGAAAACATTGGCTCCCTGAAGAATACGTATACACTGGGGCTGATTTGGCTGTGTCATCTTCCTAAACCGACCATTGTTCAGGTGCGTGTTGGTAGCCCTTACGCCTGTGGAGCAGTTTGGAACCGGACAGTATCAGAAGGCGAAAAGAGGAAAGAATTGTCTTTTCTTATCCGAAGGGCACTGATGTCAATAGTAACTTTCCTAACACGGCGAAACGTATCGCCCCTATCATCGTTAATTGCAGCCCCAAACACTTTCAAGAGTTTCGCGCCTTCACCTTTTACTGCAGAGCCCACCACGGCCATTTGTAACAGAACAACTACCGTAAATTTTCGTACTCGCCTCTTCCAATTCTGACGTTTCTACCACCGCCCGTTGTCACGCTACTATCAGCAGTGTAAAATGAAACGCTTCCTCCAGTGCCCATTGTAACACTTCTAAGGCTACCTCCCGAACTGAAGTCAGCCAAAGATATTTTTCCCTGGTTCATATTTCTCGTCGTCGAAATAATCGTCTCAAGTATATTAGAAACCGGAATTAAAAATTGGGAATCAAAACAAGAATTACTGGAAATGCTCAGCAGGTCTGGCAGCATCTGTGGAGAGAGAAGCAGAGTTAAGGGTTCAGGTCAGTGACCCTTCATCAGAAATAGCATTCGCGTCAGGCAATGGCAATCTCCAACAAGAGAGAATCTAACCATCTCCCCTTGACATCCAATGGCATTACCATCGCTGAATCCCCTACTATCAACATCTTAGGGGCTACCATTGACCAAAAACTGAACTGGAGTAGCCATATATATACCGTGGCTACAAGAGCAGGACAGAGGCAAGGAATCCTGAGGCGAGTAACTCATTTCCTGACTCCCCAAAGCTTGTCCACCATCTACAAGGCACAAGTCAGGAGTGTGATGGAATACTCTCCACTTGCCTGGATGGATGCAGCTCCAACAACACTCAAGAAGCTCGACACCATCCAGAACATATCAGTCCACTTGATTAGTACCCCATCCACTAACATTCACTCCCTCCGCCACCAATGCACAGTGGCAGCAGTGTGTGCCATCCACAAGATGCACTGCAGCAATGCACCGTCTCCTTAGACAGAGCCTTCAAAACCCGCGACATCTACCAACTAGAAGGACAAGGGCAGCAAATGCATGGGAACACCACCACCTGCAAGTTCCCCTCCAAATCACACACCATCCTGACTTGGGACGATATCGCCATTCCTTCACTGTCGCTGGGTCAAAATCCTGGAACTCTCTTCCTAACAGCACTGTGGGTGGACCTACCCCACATGGACTGCAGCAGTTCAAGAAGGCAGCTCACCACCACCTTCTCAAGGGCAATTAGGGATGGGCAATAATTGCTGGCCTAGCCAGCGATGCCCACATCCCCTGAATGAATAAAAAAAAGATGCTGCCAGACCTGCTGAGTATTTCCAGCATTTCTTGTTTTTATTTCAGATTTCCAGCATCTGCAGTAAATAGAACAAAGAACATAGAACAGTACAGCACAGTACAGGCCCTTCGGCCCACGATGTTGTGCCGAACCTTTAACCTACTCTAAGATCTAAGTAACTACCTACCCTTCATTCTACTATCATCCATGTACCTATCCAAGAGTCGCTTAAATGCCCCTAATGTATCTGCTTCTACTACCACCGCTGGCAGCGCATTCCACGCACCCACCACTCTCTGTGTAAGGAACCTACCTCTGACATCTCCCTGAAACCCAAAAATTATGCCCCCTTTCCACCCTGGGAAAAAGTCTCTGACTATCCACTCTATCTATGCCTCTCATCTTCTTGTACATCTCTATCAAGTCACCTCTCATCCTTCTTCGCTCCAATGAGAAAAGCCCTAGCTCCCTCAATCTTTCTTCGTAGGACATGCCCTCCAGTCCAGGCAGCATCCTGGTAAATTTCCTCTGCACCCTCTCTAAAGCTTCCACATCCTTCCTATAATGAGGCAAACAGAACTGAACACAATATTCCAAGTGTGGTCGAACCAGGGCCTTATAGAGCTGCAGCATAACCTCGTGGCTCTAAAACTCAATCCCCCTGTTAATGAAAGCCAACACCCCATACGCCGTCTTAACAACCCTATCAACTTGGGTGGCAACTTTGAGCGATCTATGGACTGGACCCCAAGATCACTCTGTTCCTCCACACTACCAAGAATCCTGTCTTTAAGCCTGTATTCCGCATTCAAATTCGACCTTCCAAAATGAATCACGTCACACTTTTCCAGGTTGAACTCCATCTGCCACTTCTCAGCCCAGCTCTGCATCCTGTCAATGTCCCGTTGCAACCTACAACAGCCTTCCACACTATCCACAACTCCAGCAACCTTTGTGTCATATGGAAACGTGCTAACCCAGCATTCCACTTCTTCATCCAAGTCATTTATAAACATCACAAAGAGCAGAGGTCCCAGAACAGATCCTTTTGGAACACTACTGGTCACCGAGCTCCATGCTGAATACTTTCCATCTACTACCACCCTCTGACTTCTATGGGCCAGCCAATTTTGTATCCAGACAGCCAACTTTCCCTGTATCCCATGCCTCCTTACTTTCTGAATGAGCCTACTATGGGGAACCTTATCAAACGCCTTGCTAAAATCCATATACACCACATCCACTGCTCTTCCTTCATCAATGTGTTTTGTCACATCTTCAAAGAATTCAATAAGGCTTGTGAGGCATGACCTGCCCCTCACAAAGCCAAGCTGACTGTCTCTAATCAAACCGTGCTTTTCCAAGTAATCATAAATCCTGTCTCTCAGAATCCTCTCCAATAATTTGCCCACTACCGACGTAAGACTGACTGGTCTACAATTCCCAGGATTATCCCTATTCCCTTTCTTGAACAAGGGAACAACATTTTCCACCCTCCAATCATCTGGTACTACTCCAGTGGACAGTGAAGATGCAAAGATCATCGCCAAAGGCGCGGCAATCTCTTCCCTCGCTTCCCATAATATCCTTGGGTATAGCCCGTCTGGCTCCGGGGACTTATCTGTCCTCATATCATTCAAAATTTCCAGCACATCCTCCCTCTTAACCTCAACCTGTTCAAGCATATCAGCCTGTTCCACGCTGTCCTCACAAACGACCAGGTTCCTCTCACTAGTGAATACTGAAGCAAAGTATTCATTTAGGACCTCCTCTACCTCCTCCGACTCCAGGCACAAGTTCCCTCCACTATCCCTGATCGGCCCTACCCTCACTCTGGCCATCCTCTTGTTCCTCACATAAGTGTAGAACGCCTTGGGATTTTCCTTAATCCTACCCGCCAAGACTTTTTCATGTCCCCTTCTAGCTCTCCTAAGTCCATTCTTCAGTTCCTTCCTGGCTACCTTGTAACCCTCTGGAGCCCTGTCTGATCCTTGCATCCTCAACCTTTAGTAAGCTTCCTTCTTCCTCTTGACTAGCTGTTCCACATCTCTTATCATCCAAGGTTCCTTCACCCTACCATCCCTTCCCTGCCTCATCGGGACAAACCTATCCAGCAGTAGCAGCAAGTGCTCCCTAAACAACCTCCACATTTCTGTCGTGCATTTCCCTGAGAACATCTGTTCCCAATTTATGCTCCCCAGTTCCTGCCTAATAGCATTGTAATTCCCCCTCCTCCAATTAAATATTTTCCCATCCCGTCTGCTCCTGTCCCTCTCCATGACTATAGTAAAGGTCAGGGAGTTGTGATCACTATCACCGAAATGCTCTCCCACCGAGAGATCTGCCACCTGGCCTGGTTCGTTGCCAAGCACCAAGTCCAACATAGTCTCCCCTCTAGTCGGCCTATCTACATATTGAGTCAGGAAACCTTCCTGGACACACCTGACAAAAACTGCTCCATCCAAACTATTTGCACTAAGGAGGTTCCAATCAATATTAGGGAAGTTGAAGTCACCCATGACAACAACCCTGTTACTTCTGCACCTTTCCAAAATCTGCCTCCCAATCTGTTCCTCCATGTCTCTGCTGCTATTGGGGGGTCTATAGAAAACTCCCAACAAAGTGACTGCTCCTTTCCTGTTTCTGACTTCCACGCATAATGACTCAGTAGACAAACCCTCCTCGATGACCTCCCTTTCTGCAGCTGTGATACTATCCCTGATTAACAATGCCACTCCCCCACCTCTTTTACCTCCCTCCCTATTCCTTTTGAAACATCTAAACCCCGGAACTTCCAACATCCATTCCTGTCCTTGTGATATCCACGTCTCCGTAATAGCCACAACATCGTAGCTCCAAGTACTGATCCATGCTTAAAGTTCATCACCCTTATTCCTGACACTTCTTGCGTTAAAATAGACACACTTCAACCCATCATATTGGCTGCAACTTTGCCCTGTCAACTGTCTAACCTTCCTCACAGACTCTTTGCACTCTGTCTCCGCCTGTTCAACAGCTACCCCATCCACTGATCCGTGGCTCCGGTTCCCATCCCCCTGCCAAACTAGTTTAAACCCTCACAAAGAGCTCTAGCAAACCTCCCTCCCAGGATATTGGTGCCCCTCCAGTTCATATGCAACCCATCCTTCTTGTACAGGTCCTGTTTCTTCCTATATACACTCTACAGACCCCTCATGATTTTAAATACCTCTGTCGAATCTCCTCTCAGCCTTCTCTTCAAGCAAAACAGTCCCAACTTCTCCAATCTATCCTCATCGTGGAACTATTTTTGTGAATCTTTCCTGCACTCTCTCCAATGCCATTCTTAAAGTGCAGCACCCAGAATTGGATGCAATATTCCAGCTGAGACCAAACGAGTGTCTTATACAAGTTCAACATAACTTCCTTGCTCTTACACTGTATTGCCCTATCAATATAGCCCAGGATACTGTATGCTGTCTGAACCACTCTCTCAACTTGTCCTGCCACATTGACTGACTTATGCACATATAGCCCCAGGTCCCTCTGCTCCTATACAGCCTTTAGAGTTGTACCCATTATGTTATACCATCTCCAGGTTCTTCTTACCCGGGTCAAAATCCTGGAACTCTCTTCCTAACAGCACTGTTGGTGTACCTACATGCCAAAGACTGCAGTGGTTCAAGAAGACAGCTCACCATTACCTTCTCAAGGGCATTAGGGGTGGGCAATAAACGTTGGCATAGCCTGCGACGCCCACATCCCCTGAACAAATAAAAAAAATGAATTACTTCACACTTCATCTGCCACGTGTCCACCTTTTCCACCAATTTGTCTATGCCCTTTTGAAGTTCTGCAATATCCTCCTCGCAGTTCACAATGATTCCAAGTTTAGTATCATCTACAAATTTTGAAGTTATGCCCTGTTCACCAAGTTTTAGTTCATTAATATAAATCACGAACAGCAAGGGTCCCAACACTAATCTCTGGTGACCTCCACTACCAACCTTCCTCCAGTCCAAAAAAATCTATGGACCATTACTCCCTGTTTCCTGTCACTCAACCAATTTCGTATCCATGTTGCCGCTGTCCCTTTTTATTCCATGAGCTATAATTTTGCTCACAAGTCTGTAGTACGGCATTGCATCAGATGCCTTTTGGAAGCCCATATGCACCACATCAACAGCATTGTCTTCATCAACCCTCTCTGTTACCTCATCAAAAAACTCCATCAAGTTAGTTAAACATGATTTTGCCTTAATAAATCCGTGCTTCCTTTCCTGAATTAAACCGCATTTGTCCATGTGACTATTAATTTTGTCCAGCATTATTGTTTCTAGAAGTTTCCCCACCACTGAAGTTAAACTGACTACCCTGTAACTGTTGGGCTTATCTTTACATCCGTTTTTGAACAATGGTGTAATATTTGCAATTCTCCAGTCCTCTGGCATCACCCCTAAGTCTAAGGAAGACGGGGAAATTATGGCCAGTGCCTCCACAATTGCCATTCTCACTTTCCTCAGTATCCCTGAATGCATCTCATCCGGCCCTGGAACTTTATTAACTTTAAGCATAGACAGCTTATCTAATGCCTCCTCCTTATCAGTTTGAAATCCCGCTAGTGTATTAACTACCTTCTCTTTTACCTTGGCCTGGGTAGAACCTTCTTCCTTGGCAAAGACAAACGCAAAATATTCATTGAGTACCACAGCTATTCACTCTGCCTTCCTGCGCAAATCCTGCTTCTGGTCCCTAATCAGCCCTACTCCACCTTTTACCACCATTTAACTATGTATCTGCCTATAGAATACTTTGTGATTCCTTATTTTAGCTGCCAGTCTCTTTTCATACTCTTTTTTTGCTTCTCTTATTTGCTTTTCTACTTTCCCTCTGAATCTTCCATATTCAGCCTGGTTCTCCATTGTATTATCCACCTGACATCTGCCGTAAGCACACTTTATTCTTCTTCATCTCTATCTCTTTTGTCACCCAGGGAGTTTTGGATTTGTTTGCTGCACCTTTTCCCTTTGAGGGACTATACCTTGATTGTGCCTGCACTATCTCCTCTTTGAAGGTAGCCCATTGACCAGCTACCGTTCTTCCTGCCAACCTTTGCTTCCAATTTATTCGACCCAGATCCGTTCTTACCCCATAGAAGTCAGCATTTCCCCAGATAATTATGCTTACTCTAGATTGTCATTTGTCCTTTCCCATCGCCAACCTAAACCTTCTAATACAATGGTCGCTGTCCTCTAGATGTTCTCCTATATATATTGGATCCACTTGTCCCACCTCCTTGCCAGGAATTAAGTCCAGCAGCGCCTCCCCTCTCGTTGGACTTGGAAACATATGGATGTAGAAAATTTTCCTGAAGACACTCTAGGAATTCGTGACCCACTCTGCCCTTCAAACTACTACTGTCCCAGTCTATATTCGAATAATTTAAGTCTCCCATTATAACTACTCTATAATACTTGCACCTCTCTGTGAGTTCCTTGCAAATTTGTTCCTCTACATCTTTTTCCACTAGTTAGTAGCCTGCAGACTACACTGAGCAATGTAATAGTGCCTTTTTTGTTCCTTAGCTCTAGCCAAATAGATTCTGTCCTTGACCCCTCTGGGATATCCTGTCTCTCCAGCACTACAATGATCTCCTTAATCAGTACTGCCACTCCTCCCCCTTTTCTTCCTTTCCTAACTTTCTTTAACACCGTCTTACCAGGAGTACTTAACACCTTTTTTGAGCCAGGTCTCTGTTATAGCCACAACATCATATTTTCACATGTCAACTGCGCCTGCAACTCGCCAATCTTTTTAACCACACTCCATGCATTTGCAAACATGCACATTAACCTTAATTTAGACTTTATCACTTTCTCCCTTACTCTGCCCCACCTAATAACTTAATATTCCCTACTCTACTGCTATCAATCTCTCCCAATATTTTATGCACCCTGGTATTCCTCTCTGTTATTTCCTCCTGGCTCCTACACCCCTGCCAATTTAGTTTAAACCCTCCCAATAACACTAGCAAATCGTCCCACAAGGAACTCAGTCCTGACTCGATTTAGATGCAACCTGTCTGGTCTGTACAGGTCCCATCTCCCACAGAGTCAGTTCCCATATCCCAAGAATTTAAGCCATCTCTCCTTCATCATCTTTACAGCCACACATTCAACTGCTTTATCCTATTTTAGTACTCACTTGTGCATGGTACTGGGAGTAATCCAGAGATTACTACTTTTGAGGTCATGTTTTCTAATTTTCTACCTAGCACCCTTAATTTGACTGCAGGACCACATCCCTCATTCTGTCTATGTCATTTGTACCAATGTGTACCACAACAGCTGGCTGATCACCTTCCCTGCTCAGGGTGCTCTGCAGCTGTTCAGTGACATCCTTGGCCCCGGCACAAGGTCTGGCAGAATCTCTGGAGAGAGGAACAGAGTTAACGTTTCAGACTGATGACCTTTCACCAAAACTGGACAAATTTACTGATATTACAGGTTTAAAACAAGTATAGAGGCAGGGACGGGGAGGAGAGAAAGATAGAACTAAAGGGAAGTTATGTGATATTGAGGAAGACAAGAGAGTTTAAATGACAAAAAGGATGATGGTGCAAAGTGAAAGGAAATGATAATGGGACAAGAAATAAAACAAAAGATGTGTCTTGAATAAGTGTAAATGGGAAAACAGAATCATCTCCAACAGCTCCCATCCAAAAACAAAACCAAAGAATCACAGAACAAAGGGTGTCTGATGTTATGAACAGAAATTATTCACCGATCACAAAATTGTTTCAGTGCAGAAGGAGGCCATTTGGTCCATCGTGTTTGCACTGGCTCTTCAAATGAAAAAAAATCACTTATTGCCATTCCTCTGCCTTCTCCCCTTAACCCTGCATATTCTTCCTTTTCATATAGCAGAATAATTCCCTTGTGAGTACTTCAATTGAACCTGCATCCACGATACTCTCAGGCAGTGTATTCCAGACCTTGACCACACGCTGCATGAAAAAGATTTTCCTTGAGTTACTTTTGTTTCTTTTAGCTATTACTTTAAATCTGTGCCCTCTTGTTCATGATCCTTTCACGAGTGAGAATAGTTTCTCTCTATGTGTTCTGTCCGTACCCCTCATGATTTTGAATACCTCTATCAAATCCCCTCTCAGCCTTCTTTTCTCCGAGGAAAATTGTTGAACTCAATTTTGAGTTCAGAGGGCTGTAAAGTACTTAATCAAAAGATAGGGGCTGTTCCTCAAGCTCACATTGAGTTTCATTGGAATTGTATAGCAGGCCGAGAACAGAGAAATCAGAGTGGGGGTCGAGTGGAGTATTAAAAGAGCAGGCGGCAGGAAGCTCAGGGTCACGCTTGGTAACGAGGTGTTGCACAAAACTAGCATGCAATCTACATCAGTCTGTCCAATGTAGAGGAGACTGCATTGTGTGTGCAGCGAATACAGTAAAGTAAATTGAACAAAAGTACAAGTAAATCGTTGTTTTACCTGGAAGTAGTATTTGGGGCCCTGGACAGTGACAAGGGAAGAGGTAAAACGGCAGGTGTTGCATCTCCTTCACCTGCATGGGAAGGTGCTGTGGGAAGGGGAGAGGGTGTTGGGTGATCGAGGAGTGGACCAGGGTGCCACAGAGAGAATGGTCCCTTGGGAATGCTGAAAGAGGAGGGTAAGTTATGTTTGTTGGTTGCATTGTGCTGGAAAATGGCAGACGATTATGTGGTGAATATGGAGGAAGGTGGAGTGAAAAAGGAGAACAAAGGGAACATTATTGTGTTTCTGGGAGGGGGACATGGGTAATAGGAGAGATATGGGATATGGGAGAGGCATGTTCGAGGGCCCTGTCAACCAGTGAGGGGAGTTCTCTGTTCAGGAAGGCTGCATCATCAGAACTGATGCAACGGAAATGTTAAAACTGGGAGACTGGAAAAGAGTTCTTAAGGAAGTGGGTTGTGCGGAAGTGTAATTAATATAGCTGTGGGAGTCATTGCTCCTATAGTGGATATTGATAGATGGTGTTTCCCCATAAATGGAGACAAAGAAGTCGAAAAAGGGAAGGGAAAAGTCAGCAATGGGCCATGTGATGTGACGGAAGGGTGGAAATTGGAGGCAAAGTTGATGAAAATTTCCAGTTCAGAGCAAGAGCAGGACACGACACAGATACAGTCAGCAATGTAACAGAAAAAGAGGTGAGGGAGGGGGACAGAGTAGGACTGGAACAGGGAATGTTCCACACATCCCACGACAGGGCAGGCAGAGCTAAGGTTCATCTGGGTCCCTATAGCAATACGTTTTATTTGGAAAAATTGAGTGGTGTGAAAGGAAAATATGTTCATCGTGAGGACAAGTTCAGCCAGGGGTGCAGGGTGGTAGTGGTTGGGGATTGAAATAAAAACAAGTAATGCTGGAAATACTCAGCAGGTTTGGGAATATCTGTGGAGAGAGAAGCAGAGTTAACGTTTCAGGTCAGTGACCTTTCAACAGAACAAGTGGTTGGAGACTGTTTGGGCCTCGGTTCAAGAAACAAATGGAGAGCCATCAGACCATGCTGGAGATGGATAGATGTGTACGGAGATTGAATGTACATGGCAAAATGTAGACAGGATCAGGAAACTAGGAACTGTTAAAGTAACAGAGGCCATCAGAAGTTACATGGATATAGGTAGGAAGAGACTACACGAGGGGAGTAAAAATAAAGTCGCGATGTGAAGAAATCAGTTGTGTGGGGCAATAACAGGCTGAAACAATGAATCTACAAGGGCAGTCTTGATCGTAGATTTTGGGAAGGTGGTAGAAGCAGGCTGTGTAGGTTATGAGGTCAGTGACAGTAAAATAAAAGCAAAATATTGTTGTTGCTGGAAATCTGAAATAAAAACAGAGCATACTGGAAATACTCAGCAGGACTGGTGGCATCTGTGGAGTTCTGCTGAATGGTCACAGACCTGAAACGTTAACTCGGTTTCTCTCTCTACAGGTGCTGCCCAAGCTTCTGAGTATTTACAGCACTTCATGTTTCTATTTTAAGTCAGTGACAGTCCTGGAAATGATGGATTGATGTTCAGTGGTGTGTTCATAGTCCAGGGGAAGGTAAGAGAAAATGACAGAGAGGTGGTGCTGAGCCTTCGCTAGGTACAGGTTGGCATACCAAACAACAATACTACTCTTTTATAGCAGATTTGAAGGCATTGGTAGGGTTTGAGGCCAAGGAGCAAAGATCCCCAGAATATATGGTGTCAGTGACAGTCTTGGAAATGGTGGATGGATGTTCAGTCGTGAGGTCATTGTTTGGGGAAAGGTAGAAGGAGGTGCCAGAGAGAATGGAGTGCTGTACTTTCAGATTCAGATAGGTTAGAGTGGGTGAGGGGAGCTTAGAACTTGAAATGGCGTGTGTCATGCTGAAAGCTCTCAATGAAACGAACTAAAGTGGGTAAGAAGTCAGAGGGAGAGCTCCAGGTTGAATGAGAATTCTGAAGAAGAGAGAAGGGGTCTGCTCTTCAAGGCGAAGACAGGCTCCTGGCCAGAGAAATAGAGTTTACATGGCGGAGAGTATAACTTGGCCTTAGAAGGGTAAACACGTTATACTAAGGACAAATGGAGCACAGCCATAGGGAGAAGTGCTATAAATAGTAATACATGGATAGCATTATGCATAGCAAATATAGGGATATGCACTATGAGTAATAACTACAGAAATAATCACATAACTAATATTATGAATGATAGGAGTAACAACAACCGACAGCAAATTACAGCTTACACACAGCAATAGTAACTGGATGCGTGAAAAGTGAACTGTATAGGTGGCATGGCAATAAATAATAATTCTAGTGGCTTACAGTGTGAATAGTTCCTATAGAGGTAAGTACTGCGAATATTAATTATAGATGGTTACACGTTAACTAGTAGCTAATGCAGTGGGCATCAGATATTCTATTTATCGAAATGCATGCTGGAAGGAGAGATTGGATGACTAATCACATGAATAGGTAAATAGGTAAATGCTGTGCATTGTAACTATTGTGGTAAGCACTACGTATTAAACTATAGTCATATGCAATTTAAATGGCATACTAGACGACTAAATACTTTGCAAGTTACTGCAGACATAAGAAGCTTGAAAAGTAACTACAGAATAGGAGCTATGCATAATGATTATTAGGTAGGTACAAGGACGAATAATAATAGGTGCATGCATTTTGAATAGTTGCAATAGTCATATGCGCTATGTATTGCAACAAGAAGGAAAGTACTACGAATGGTAATTATAGGGATATGCATTAATACTAGTATCTACAGCGATTTCACTCTGAATAGTAACTATAGACACCAGGACGATCCATAGCAAATGGTAGGCTAGGCACAACGAAGAGTCACTATCAATAAAATATCAGTCCTCACCTTATAGAGATTTTCAAATTATGATTTTACAAATTTGTATATGTTACTTCGAAACTACAGGATGAGTTAACTTACCCAGCAACACCGCCAAAATCCCCACAATTCCGGTCCCAGATCCTAGTTCAAGCACCTTCTTCCCAGTAAAATCAATCTTTTCATCTTGAAAGTACTGACAAAGTACAATCCCCTGAAAAGAAAACACACTCATTATGCTAATCAATTTACAAGATGCAGAAATCACATGGACAATCTGGGAAGATGGAGCAAAGAATGGTTGGTGGGAGTGGGGAAGATTTTAAACGGCTACTAAGGCGTCTTCATCTGAATAGGTCAGAGCAGCCTTGAAAGATTCATGCACCTAGGTCGCAATCCAAGCCTTTTGGTTTCAGCGGGAACTGGGGAATCTGAGGAAACTCAAGGAAAGAAGGAAAAGATGATGGAAAGCAAAGTATTCCAATCCAATTTTCGCCACCCGTCCTCTTCCCTTCCTTTAGGTACAAATAATGCTTTGATCTTTCACAGCTGGTTCACGATAAGAAAAACAGAATAGGGGGTCAGAGAAAAATTGAGGTCGAAATTTAAAAATAAGGACCTAGACTGCATTTACAGTGCATTGTCGACCAGAGGCGAGTGGCTATAGACTTCGAATGGGAAACGACTCGGACCCGATTTTAACTCTGTGGAAGTGAATGGGTTTTGCGTGGGACTGAATTGCATACTAGTTTACATTTTGCAAAAAAAAACTAATTGCTGCAGGCTATACGCTTGGTGGCAACAGTGGGATTCTATTCATTTTCAAGATGTTGATGCATTTAGAGAGGCTGGCATATACTTCGCATTCAGAGAACTAGTGGCGAGTTCTCTTATGAACAGTTGAGTAGTCCTAAGTAGCTTTCCAGGCAAGCCACTTCAGAAAACATTTCAGAGTCAATCACGTTGTTGTGGGGGTGGAGTCACACATAGGCCCGATCACGAAAGGGCGGCAAATGTTCTTCCTTATATTTCCAGATTTTTCAATAAAAACTAAATATAAATTCTCAAATGCTCTTGGTAGGCTTTGAAACATACATTTTCTGGATCATTATTCCAGTTTCCTTAACATAGCCAGTGCACTGCAGGATCCACTTAAGAAATGCCACCCTTGACTCAGTGATAGAGCCCCCTTCACACTGAATCCTCTAAAGTTCAAACTCCACTCCAAAGCTTCGTTACTAAAACCATGCTGATACTTCAACAAACAATATCTTGCATTATATGGCGCCTTTAACATTGCGAAAGGTCCCGACACTTCACAGAAGCGTTCTCAAAAATACTTGAAAACCAGGCACATGAGGGAATAGGTGCATGAGTGCAATCAAAGTAGGAGGCTTGCACGTCCATCTTAAAGGAGGAAAAGAGAGGTAGAGAGGCGGGGAAGTTTAGGAAGGGAATTGTAGACGTCAGGGCTTTGGTAACTGAAGACACTGCTGCCAATAGTGGAACAATAAAAATCCGCGATGAGGAAGAAGCCAGAATGGAAAAAGAGCAATGGTCACGACGGGTTGTTGGGCTGGAGGAGAATACAGAGATAATAAGAGGTAAGAAACAAAGTTGAGAAGCATAGAGGGAGTGCTGCATTATCATGGGGCTGAGTTGGCAAATCGAGGCCACCCTCTTCCCTCTGGGTTCAGTGGCACCATTCGACTAAGAATAGGGAATCTGTCCGAGCCAGCATTTATGATATGCTAAGTGTGCGGTCGCAGATCACAATCACCTGCTTAAAGAAGCTACACATCAACTATGGTGAGAAATGCACAACCGTTCAAAAGGAGGTCAGTTTAGAAATCACAGCCTATAATAATAGTATGCAGTGCCAAGAAGATCCACCTTGCCATTCCAAGTGGTGGAACATCTCTCTCCACGAAGAGGTTGGTACCATTCTGTCTCGGAATCAAACGGGGAGCTAACTCCTGAGCTACGCACCCACCTGCACCAACTCCTAATCCATGCGAGTGTAGCCAAAATTACAGTGATGAATTGCAAAGTAGTTGCAGTAGGCCGGGAATTTACCCTTAGACCCAAGCAATATACTTATAACTAGCATTAGACTTACAGGGCCCCAGACATAAGCAGAGATGGATAAAGAAGCTCCTTTAAACATCGTAATCTTTAAGGTGTGTCCACAAAATTCATACTCCTTCTCCTCCAACGAGAGATTATTATTTTCTGTGCTGCTCATCCTCTCTGATTTCGAACAGACTCTTCCCGATCTCCAACAGGATCCTTTCAGTCCCAGAAGTGGATTTCTATCAGTTTAAGCTCCACGGATCCACTTGAAGCTTTTATCTAGAATTAAAGAAATGCACTAAAGAAAACTCTGATGTAGAAAGGCAGCCCACTATTAATCGCAGAAAGGCTCACACCAAAATAAACACTTTAAAATGAATACACCTGTCAAATAAAAGAATTGATGAAATTCAGCGTGAACCCAGCATTGTTCATTGATCCGAACATGGAACGTCACTGTTTAAATCGATGACAACAATAAATGCCCAAACAAGCCTTTATATATAGGGCAAATTGATTTAAAAACAATAAACATGCGAGAATGTCGATATGGTCGTAAAGTTAACTATGCTGAAAGATTTGCACAGCACATTTCGAACAACTCCTGCAGAGGCCAACCTCTAACTCCAGGGCCGGGATTGCCTTTTGCAGTAATCATTGTTGTTTTCAAGGAGTCTGTGCTGCGACCCTGAGCCCATTGGCCGCCTATGTGGTATTTTTTGCCCCTCGTTTTCTCAAATACGACCGTCACGACATTTCGCAGACTCGCCCCTGGCTACAAAAGGGCAATACAACAGGAAGAATACTGATTCATTTGAGCAATTATCTATCATAAATCGAAGAATCCGCAAGTATGGAAAGGCATTTGTGTAGAGGAGAGGATAAAAATATAGTTAATCCGTTGTCTCTCCAGCTCTGCTTTTAGTATTTTAATCTATTTAATACACATACTTTCAACTGATGTATGTTACATTATATAAGATTTTTAATGCATTAATTATTTTTGTTATATTATCCATTGGAGACTGTGACTCCCAGGAGTCTCAATCCATTCATTTGCAGTAATTATTGAATAAGCGGCTCTTATTGTGCTCATCGGAGATACAGCAGTGCAGTGGAAAAGTGAACAAATAGTACTATTCGAAATTAAGCAAAAATAAGAAAGGCGTAAAACTCGCTTACAGATGCCTCACTGTCGACGCAGCGATCTTTAACTCCCCTTGTTCCAACTGGCGTGCTTCACACACACTGACCAGAAGTTCACTGGAACAGTGCACACTGAACTTGTGCTCCAGTTTTAAGCTGTCAAAATCTCGCCAAAGTGAAACATGGCAAGCTTTGGATTCATCATCGCAAGGTCACGCCTGTTGGCCAATGAGGGGCGAAAATGCGTGAACTAGAAGCACTGACAAATCAGTTTGGTGCAATTTCCTTGGTGTGGGCACGGGGTGGCATTTATTTTCCTCAACTAAATCCCAAGAAATAATGCCCCATTATTGACAGAGCGGCCAGTCACTTCAGGCCTCTCCCGGTGACAACCTGGAACCTCAAACGGGTGTTAATCTATGCCCTGACTTTTCTTTCATAATCTTAGACAACATCTCAATTTTCCACTGGCTATACTTGAGGCTTGCTATTAAATCAGAGACACACCTCCCTGTAATAACATCACAGTATTTTAAATGCACTTGACACCCCAGGACTTTTCTCATCGACTCAGGTTAAAATAACTCCTCTCGCATCAATCCCTTGATTAGATAAATAATGTGTTACAAAGAAACTAAAATAAATTGATTTTTGTTTATTTTAATTTCACATGTTCCGTTTACTATACATTGGGGACACCTTAGGATGTGTTACTGTATACATTTGTATAACCGAGCTTCTTAGAGAGATAGTTAAAATTTAAATCATGTTATTTTAAATGGAAAGTGCACTGATCCGAATAGCTCTGTAATCCTTATGTCAGTCACCAGATATTATCGGTAGAACATATATATCAAATATTGCACTATAATAATTTGTAGGGTAAAACAACAAAACGGGATTCACTTGCATTTTAATCACACGCTGAAGGGTTTTTTTTGGTAAATTTGCGTGAATACACCACGCTTTAAAATACATAAAACTAACGGATTTCCTAAATGTGAAGGAGGAGTGAACCTGGTTCCAGACGCGCATTGAAATGTTTATAGTGCCTCTTACTTGCTTCAAACTCCGATTCTTATGCGAAGAGAACACCCTGTGCATGGGTGCTTCCAAGCATATTCAGTTGGAGGTGCATGGTTTTATCAGTAGCTGCTTGCTTTCTGGCAATAAATCGTAGTATTTACCTGAACATATGAGTACTTGCTCTCATCACCCCCGTCCAATTTACACCGGGTTCCTTCATCAAGTATGATAGACACCCACCTTCAAGGTGGTGAAATTACCTACCCAACTCCACTTGTTCGTGGTAAAATTTGAAATTCTTTGCTAATGTGCTACTCTATATACCAGGTTTATTCATCAACAACTGTTGAAATAAGGTCCTCAGCTATGGAACTAAGCAAAGGTGCGTGCCAACTATGGGGAAGATCCCACTCACCAGTACTCAGTGACCAGTATATAAAGGTTGGAGAACTCTTCCTAGCAGTTAACTCCCTTTTATGCCGCAAATCCGCTTTACGTTTGGTCCTAGGTAGGGAACATGGGTTATAATAAGCCTTTCTGCTAGATGCTTAGGTCTTGTGCATCATCAACTGGAAAGCTTAATCTGAATTTGGATTTCGCTGCCTTTGAGCAAAGACCAGAACGACCAAACTTCTCTGCATGGTCCTTAAGTACTCTGTACAGTTGGAATCCTTGCATCTGCCAGGAACCTGAAATAAATTAACAATCAGAACCAATGCCCTCTCTGCATTTCCTAAGCAATGTCTTTGAGACATTGTCCTTAGGTATTCAAAGCAATAATATATTTATGCGCATTCGCCAACATGTCCCCATAGTGAGCCTATTATTCAAGGTATGTGGACTTCGCAACAAAACTGGGGCACATGTTAAATTCCAGGTACATCCTTTGCTATGTCGTCCAACACATAACTAATTATGTTATCGAATCTGAAGAGTGACCAAACAGCCAACATTTTGTGAAAGATAGGTTCAGAAAGACTCTCATCTACCCTTGTAGCGATTCTGGAGTTAAAATTCAATACTTGGTCAGTTGTCGCGAAGAGTCTAGTTTCTTCACGTGATCCGCATGAGGCACTCGGCCTATGCAAATCTGCAAATCTATAAAACCAGTGTAAATTGGTTTCCATTGAACGTTAACATGCTTTGCCAATCCGAATGAAATCATAACAGTGTAAATAGGTTTCAACTGAAAAAACATTTTGGGCTGCAAATTTAGATTACTCAGCCAAGAGCGCAAAAACACCATAATGAAAGCGAAATACTGCGGATGCTGGAAATCTGAAACAAAAACAGTAAATGCTGGAAATACTCAGCAGGTCTGGCAGCATCTGTGGAGAGAGAAGCAGAGTTAACGTTTCAGTTCTGTGATCTTTCATCAAAACTGTTCTGATGACAGGTCACAATGCCGAGGAATAGAATATAAGAGCAGGGAGGTTATGATGAAGCTGTATAAAACGCTAGTTAGGCCACAGCTGGAGTACTGCGTACAGTTCTGGGCACCACACCATAGGAAGGACGTGATTGCACCGGAGAGGGTGCAGAGGAGATTCACCAGGATGTTGCCTGGGCTGGAGCATTTCAGCTATGAAGAGAGACTGAAAAGGCAAGGGTTGTTTTCCTTAGAGCAGAGAAGGCTGAGGGGGGACCTAACTGAGGTATACAAAATTATGAGGGGCATTCCTTTAGCAGAGGGGTCAATAACCAGGGGGCATAGATTTAAGGTCAGGGGCAGGAGGTTCAGAGGTGATTTGAGAAAAAAATTCACCCAGAGTGTGGTTGGAATCTGTATCACACTGCCTGAAGAGGTGGTAGAGGCAGGAGCCCTCACAGCATTTAAGAGGTAGTTAGACGAGCACTTAAAACGCCATAGAATACAAGGCTACGGGCCAATTGCTGGTAAATGGGATTAGAATAGTTAGGTGCTTGATGGCCGGCACAGACACGGTGGGCCGAATGGCCTGTTTCTGTGCTGTATGACTCTATGATATTTGCTGCTTTTATAAGCGCAAAAGTACCTTACTCGTTATCATGCGGAAAAAGACCTTCCTCTTTATCATGCAGATCTCTATGTTAATTCTAAGTAATAATCCTACTTGAGATACTTAATGTTATCTTTTTTAAACGAATGACGGATTTAACTGGAATAACGCTCCATATTTATGATACACCTTGTTCTTTGTATGGTGGTCGTGTTATCAGTAACTCAGATGCATTGGGCAATTTTTCACACTGAGGTCACTAAGTACCATTCTCGTCGGTAGATGTCCTGTGTTTCCAGCACTTGTTGTTCCAAGCTCTAGGTTCCACAGTGCCTGTGTCCAATTTGGCCTTGGTCCATGAAGTGTTCAGTTCGGAATGCCCATTCAGCCTCCCACAGCATAAGACAACATCGTTGGTTATTTTGTTCACTGTAACATCACATCCAGTCATTAATAGTAGCTCTGCTGCCTTTGACCTTATTCCGAAATGTTATGAATGAAAACTTATATTTTGTTACCTACAATAATTGAAATTAAATCACCGGCAGTAAACGATCACATAAGACTATAATCGAAAGAAAGGGCTCTCGCTGGAGGCTTTGCGAATACCGGTGGAAATTTCCATCTGATTCTCCCGCTAGTCCGAAGTTATGCTGGACAAGCGGGAGAGCCCTAGTGAAATGTCAACCACGTGTTACACATCCAACTAGCCACATTCTCATCTTCTATTCATTCGACTCCGCCAAATGGGAACTCTGAGAATTCGCTTGACGTTCGACTGCAAACAGAAATTAATGCAAATGAATATGTCAATAATTCACATTCGCTGCAAAACATGGAACAGAATGAAGGCGGAATGAACTAGGTTCCAGACAGACAATGCTAGATTTACTGTCCCTCCTGTATGCTTCAAACTCCAATTCTTATGCATGGGTACTTATAAGCAAATGCAGTTGGAAGTGTGCAATTTTATCAAGAGCTACTTGCTTTCTGGGAAGAAGTCGCAGTATCCAACTGAATATATGACCACATGCTCTCACCGCTCTTGCCCGGCTTACACCTTCCAGCACTGTTCGCCTCAAGTACCCGAAGTTTTTCATCAATTGTACGATAGGCGACAGGCATCCGCCTTGAGGGTGGTGCAATGAGTTATCCAACTCCACTTGTTTCCTGATAAAAACCTGATGTTCTGGACTAATGTGCAATGCTGTATACCAGAGTTATGAATCAACAACTGCTTAATTGAAGTTTTCAGCTGAGGAGATTCGGCAACGTGCACGCCTGTCATGAAGCGGATCCCACTACCACCCCCGCAACCCCCACCCATCGCCCTCCCCCGCTCCCACCCCCACCCCTCCAGAATTGTCGGTGGCAAGTATGCATTACTTGGGGACCTCTACCAGCAGCTGGCTCTTCTGTTGACACAACTCCACCTTGCGTTTTGATTTTAGGTGACGGGAACAAGTCATAAGAATTATTTATCCTACACGCTTCGGTGTTATGCACTGTCAACCGGAACGCTTAACATGAATTAGGATTTGACTGTCTTCTAGCAAAGACCAAAAAGACCAAGCCTTCTTAGCATGGTCCTTAAGTACCGTATCCAGTGTGAATTTATGTACCCACCAGACCCTTGATATTCTGACACAAATTAGAAATCAGAACCGATGCCCCCGCTATATTTTTCAATCATTACATTTGAGATCTTGTCCTCAGATCTTCGAAGCAACAATATCATATTTCGGTGCATTTACCGCCATATCCCCATGAGTGAGCCCATTTTTCAAGGTAAGCGGAGATAGCAGAAATGCATTGACACGAGTTAAGTTCTATGTTCACTATGATCACTAACTAATACATCAAATCTGAAGAGTGGCATTCTCTCATCTATCCGTAGACTGATTATGGAGTTGGAGCACATTTGGCATTTAAAATCCAATACTTAGAGTCATCGAGTGATGCAACACCGAAACAGGCCCTTCGGCCCACCGATTCCGCGCCGATCATTAACCACCCATTTATACTAATCGTGCATTAATCCCATTTCCCTCTCCCATCCCCACCTTCCCTTGGCCATGTTCTCGTGAAACTTGTGGTTTCTTCATGAGGGCCACAGGAGACATGAGGACGAAGGCATTTTTAAAATCCATGAAAGCACGGTGAATGTGTTGTCACTGAGCGTTGTCATGCTTTGTCAATCGGAATAAATCCATAACAGTGTAAGGAGGTTACCACTGAGCGGAATAATGGTTTGATAATCCGAATTAATCCTGACATATTCATGAAAGTGCAATTTCCTATTCATTTCTGATTACTTCACGTGTCTCTTGAGCACCGGATGCATAGACCGGAATAACCCAAAGACCACCTAAAGCGCCAAAATAGCTGCAATACCACGCCCAACTTTTAGAAATTCACCTTGAATGTCTTCTATGCCTGTAGATCTGTCGATAAGCATGCAATACAGCGTTGAGTCCACTCCTCCCATTGAGCTGGATCATTAAGGCTTCCGATCCATGCAAAGCACTCCATTATATTTTCTGATCTCTGGATCCAGATGCCACATAAGCATTAAGATCGTTACAGACCTCGAATCCATTCTCATTGGTTTATTGGAACGCATTGGACATGTTAGTTCTCGACACTATCCCAGGGGATCTATTTTCATGAAGACGAATAACTGTTTTAGGCATTAAAAAGTGATTTAAAGTCATTTAAAATGTTGTTCTCTTCAAAACAAATACAGCCCATTAACAGAAAATGATCTCATTAATGAAAACAGAAAATGCTGGAAACACCCAATGGGCCAGGTATCATCTGTTGAGAGACAAATAGAGTTAACGGGTCAAGTCGATGATCCTTCGTCAGAGCTTAAAGAAGTTGGAGATTTTACAGTTTATAAGCAATTACGGCTCCATATGTATGGCGCATCTGTTTATTCCACTTATCAGCACAAGCTTGAATGTTGTTCAGTTCTTGCTGCATGCAGGTGTGGACTATGTTATAGGAACATAAGAACATAAGAACAGGAGTAGGCATTTAGCGCTTTAAGCCCAATGAGATCATGACTGATCTGTGACCTAACTCCATATACCCGTCTTTGCCCCAAAGCTTTTAATACCTTTGGCAAACAAAAATCTATCAATCTCAGTTTTGAAATTAACAATTGATTTAGCATCAATTGTTAGAGATGCAAAAAATCTAAAGAGCTGCAAAAGGAAGGGAATGCAGTGCGATCATGGGCGAGCATTCCTACTTCTCAGAAGGTCATTGATGAAACATCTGAAGATGGTTGTACCTAGGACACTGCATTGATGAACTCCTGCAGCAATATCCTGAGGCTAAGATCATTGACCTCCAGCAATTACAACTATCTTCATTTCTGCTGGATATGGCACCAGCCAGTGGAGAGTTTGCCCCTTGATCACTATTGACTTCAATTTCACCAGGGGCCCTTGGGTACAACATTTGGTCGAATTTTGTCTTGATGTCAAGGGTAGTCATCCTCACCTCACCTCTGGAATTCAGCTATTTATCCATGTTTGGATCAAGGCTGAAATGAGGTCTGGAGATGAGTGGTCCTGGCAGAACCCAAACTCAGCATCAATTAATAGATTATTGGTGGGTAGATGCTGTTTGATAGACGAGACTTTCCATCACATTTCTGAAACGATAACTCTGTTTCTCTCTACACAGATGCTGCCAGATCTGCTGAGTAATTCCAGCACTTTCTGTTTTTATTTCGGTTTTCCAGCATCTGCAGTATTTTTATTTGTATTCTATAAGCATATGTCGCCCCCCACCCACACCCCACACCCTCCCCCCCCGCCCCACCCCTGACATTATTGAATATTAAACTGAAGATTGTGTTGGAGACCGTGGCATAGTGATTACGTTAGCGGATATTCCCAGAAGCCAATGCTAATAATCTGGAGAAAGTGAGTGCAAAATGCCACCACCGCAGGTTGGGAATTTGGAGTCAACCAAAATATGTATGTGGAAATTAAATTCTCGGATTGTCGCAAAACCCCAATTGATTCACTAATGACCTTAGGAAACTGAACCAGCCGCCCTTATGTGGGAGGACTTATATGTGAGTCCATTCCCACACCAAGATAGTCGCTTCTTAACTGCTCCCTGAAGTCCCCTCGAAACCCATTCAGTCTTATTACTACTATCACGAGCAACTACGGGTGGACAAAACACTCCGGCTTTGCTTCCAACGACGGTCTATGGCGGTGGAGAGCGTTTCTGAAATGCACCGAAAATGGCGAAGTGCATATAACACTGAAACTACGATGGAAGTGGAATCACAAACTCTTACTGTCAGTTTTCTTCCGTTTGCTACAGAAGCATATAACTAAATTTTATATATGTTTGTGCTTTACCTCAGTTTGTTAAGAAATTGGTGCCTTGTTACTTCTCAGAATTTCCAAATATATAACCACGGGGATCTTGGTGTAAGCTCTGATGAAATAGTGCTACTAAGTAAAATGTAGCTCTCGAGAGGGTACATTTAAAGAACAGCAAGCTTTGGTTTAGGATTCAGAAGAACAATCTGCACTAGAGCGCTTCGGCTACTCTAGATATTCCAGCCAACAATCGCACAAGTTGTGTGCATGTTTCTATTTATCTAATACCAGCATGTGACATTTGCTGAGAACATATTCTTGGAAGAGTGAATATTTGCTTTAGTGGGCGCAGGCCTACTGGCGAATCCCTGAATAATTAAATGTTGCAGGCCCGTCCTTCCGCTTGCTGTATATATTTATAGAAGAGGGAGACAGGAAAGCGAGTCAGCCAACGAGTGGGAAGGACTCCGGTGAGGGCAAATTCAGGTTTCTGAAGCTCAGAGACAGGCAGAGGCTGACGAGGCAAAGTTAAGCACTACTTCTGATAGGATTACGTGGCATATTTTAAAACTATTTTTCCAGTTTTGGAGGAAGGTTTCGTATTGATGTAGCTCAGTGTGTGGCTTGATTGTTAATGTTGCTCTCTATTTTCATTTGCCGTCTTGACAACGAAGCAACTTATCGATTTGTACCATGCCGCGTTTCGCTAAAATGTTTCTCAATCAGTCCACTGAGATTGTAGAAACATACTTGAAGGCATATGCGAAAGACAAGCTTTCCCGTTCAAATCACAAGGGGATCCGATTATTTCACCGCTACGTAACACAATTGTATCGGCGCACTCTTGAACTTAGGGTGCTCCTTTGACTATGGAAATGGCCAGCTGTGATATACCCAAGATAATATCTAAGCCTTATCTGAAACCTGCTTGCATCTCCAAAACACATTCAAAAGACGCACCATTTTAATAGCAATTATTTCTCGCAGTGCCCAGGTGGATGTTGTGTGAAGCCCATCCAAAGCATAGTCTGAATGTTTACGTTTTGAAGCGCAATCGTTGTTGCTAGGCAGAAAATCGGGCAGCCGTTTTGCAACAGGGAGATAATTCAACCCAGAATTAAGGCAATTATAAAGCAATTTTATCTGTGCTGGTTGAAGAAAGACTATTGACCAAGACACAGAAAACACCCTGCTGTTTTACAAACAGCACCATGTAACATTTAGCAGACAAACTGGGTCTTTATTCAGCACTCCTTTGGTAAAATAATGCAGCACATCTTGAGACAACGTTTACAAAACCTTGTGGAAGAACATGATCTTTACTCAATGAGAGCAAGGTGTTTCAGGTGGATTGAACCTTTAGTACAGCAGTGCAGATCAGCTTACAGCGTTAACCAGTTCACACTATATGAGTTGCACTGTGATGCTATCTGTGCACGTCCGTTCAGAGCATTCAAATAATGCGAAGACCAGCCCTGCAAAGACTAGTATTGCAGACACACCTACATATGACCATGAGACCTCAGCATACAGAGCTACTATTATATGCAAATCTAGAATGATTTAGCGAGAGAACTGTTTTGCAGCCTAAATACCGGTCATTTCCATTGTACGGACATCACTAAAATAAAGTCGTATTTATACATGTGATTTCTGGTTTCACCGATCACGGGCAGACATTGTAATAATGACTGGCATGAAAAAATGAGTGGGTTTAAAATTTATGCTTATTTTTCTTAAATGGTAAATTATACTTTCAACAGGGTCAGGCACATTAGGAAACCGAGTTTGTAGTTTTGTATATTTATGCTAGAAATGTAGTGAAAAAGGACCACAACTACTGGTTGCTGATATGGTTACTTCTTTATCACTTATATGTAAGATTTTGTTTGGGAGTAACAGATTACTTAAAAAGGTGGTTTTAAAATAGTTTATTAAAAAGCAGCAGTGTAAATATGACGATGCATAAGCTAAATAGACAGAAAAGACATGTGGCCCGTAACAGGTTGCATAGTTTACCAAGCCCAGATCGTATGGTGGGGCAGATTGGTGGTGCCAGTCTCTCCGAGGATGAGACTGGCGAGGTGTTGGTGGTTACTTTGGTCATTGGGTTCCCAGTTTTCTTGATCTTACCAAAGGATTAGGCCGAAGCCAGCATATACTCCACTGTGGCAAGCTCTTTTTCTCTTTTTCCGTCCAAAGAAGATGGAAGATTTCCGCCCTAGCACCTGTTTATATAATTTATTTCTCAGGGCTGGTGGGAGTCCCATGTCAATTACTTGTTCGAATCCATTTGCCCAATCACCAAGGGACAGGTACCCAAAGTAAACCATTCCCCTGCCCACCACTCTGCCCCGATGTCACCTTCCATCTTATCTCGTGCTTGGTATTGTTTGTAAACTTCTACCGCCCTTGTCTAGAAAGGGTACGAGGCTCCATCTTATCCGCTTTATGAATGTCTTGTTTCTGAGCCTGTACTAGAGATATATCCTTGACAGAGATAATAGGCCTACGCTGTCCCGTGTCTGTTAGCTCAGTAAACAGATATAGAGTCTTTCCGAATGAGAGAAAGCTACTACTATAATATTCAATTCATTTTCTTAGGATTTTATAAGCTTATTAGACAGCCATTCTTTTTACATATACAAGAGGGACATATCAATTCAAGCTTGCAAAATATATATTGTCTGTACCATACCATCATCTCGGACTACTTGTTTTTCATCTTCATGATCTTCATCATTTCTGTCCGGCTTTAGCCACCGTATTGTATCAATGGGAATACTTGTCGCAATTTACAGGACTGTGACATTGTCCAACACGCTCGAATCTATGTTGTAAAGCTACCCGGATCAATTCAGACAACAGACGTAGGCTTCCGACCCCGAAAGTCCGCTCGATTACAAGTCTGCTCTATGATCGGTATCTGGTCTCTCCCAAGGGCAAGGAGTCCTTGGAGGAGACATGGCTAGCAGAGCAAAAACTTATCCTTGTCCACCAGAAGATATCCTTCATACATGTTGATATCTGGAATATATTCGCTTTGAGGCCTGAATCGATCGGAATTCGGAGTTTGTCTCTTCCTATACCTTCTGATGCATCATTTTATCCTGGAGTAGTCATACCTAAAAGACTCAAATCAAAAGACCCAGAGGCGCTCAGACACTCAAGTAAACCGCAGCATTGCAATAACATGCATAGTTCAAGTGTCATTATCTAATTGCTCAACGGGAACTCATACCGGACAGGAAGCTGTTTACACAGTCATATACAGTTATTTTATTTCATTACATCTGCGCAGCCATTCGTCAACATAATCGTCAGAAACAAGACATTAAAATCTGCTGTCCGGATCACAATGATACGACATTTATAACATTACAACGTAACGACCGAAGTTCATTTCAACATTACACAACTTCATCGTAAAGGATCAGCTTAATGTAATACTCATTTTCCGACAGTATATAACAGAATAGTGTTTGTTGATACCTCTTATAATAGTACGCGCTTGACAGAGTTAACCTTCGCAGCCTATACCTGGAATGGCACTTATGTTGCTGTAACATTTAATGTATAACTTGGATGGCATGAACAGGAGACGATTGGAGCTGTTTGAGCAGAAATCATATACGCCGCTGTGTACAGTTTGGAATTTGACACCGATTAATTTCCAGTTGTTCTCTTTCCCCAATTTATTGAAGGTTCTTAATTCCCAGTAACATTTTGCACCCGCTGAGGTGGGGTTACACTATACCTCTACTCCGACTATAACTTGATCTTGCACAGTTTTTGTACGGTGATTATGGAGTTATATTAATACACATAGCATCCATTCCATTACACATACACTTTAATTTAAAGCAAAATATTCCTACCTAAATAGTTTAAATTGACAAAAATGGTAATATCTTATGCATTTAATTTAATGAATCTTCGCCAATTTGATTACTTCAATTTAAGCTGTGCAGATGTATTTATTCAATTTAGATATCAAATTAAGTTAATCTCTTTAAAGATCTTTATATCTGTTTTCCACAAGACTCATGTCATGATCAGTAAATCTTTCTCAACGATTTACCACCCAACATCCTGATGTTATGGAAGGAAATGACGAAATGTCGTTCCTGTCCAATTTATACTATGTTATTCATCACTGTCGAATGCATTTAAAATTCAAAACTACATTTGATGAACTATATTGTGTAAAATATCTAACTATAAGTTGGTGGGTTTCTTACAGATTATTTTACAGCTTATAGAGCGAGTATTAATGATATCCGTGTGGGGATCTCCTTTACTTCTTATCATCACTTAGACAAAGTTTGGTCAATTTGTACACAGCTATGTATTTGGTCTCTAATCTGTCAACAACCTGGCAGTCAAAATAGTCAGGCAGAATCACTTCATGGAAAGGGAGGGACCCATTCCCGGTTCGGAATTCGGAAGTGAGGTAAATTGTACTCCCTTGGTTGCAGAGATGACGCAGTGTATCTACTAGTGCGGGATAGGAACTTGAGGAATAGACAATATCCGAACCCAAAATGACATCATAGTCGGTAGGAAAGTTAGTTTGGTCTTCACCCCACATCAGTGCACAGACGTTTGTACGGTGTCTGCAGGCAAAAGGGATGTTAATGGAGATATTGTTGTTTATTTGCTTCAAAATATGCGGTTGATCTGTCATGGTAACATTTCCACCTGAGAACAAGAAAATATATAAATATTTAATGCATGGTTTGCCCTTGACAACAGTCTGATCCCACATTATGTTCATAGAGACAAAACATAACGCCTCCAAGAAAGAGGGTAGATCCGTCTTTGAACGGCTATTAAACAGGATTCTGATGCACGGAGCATCTGCCCAGGAAGCACTGACAAAAGCATAGGGAGTAAGTTGAAGGAGATCGCCACACAGACTGAATAGTATAAAACTTACAGGGGAAAATGAGATTGATTTAAAAAAATTAAAGAACTGTCTTCACTTAAGTACTTCTTATGTGCCAAAGCTTCTGGCAGTAGTGCCGTTCTATGGAAGCAGCGAGAATACCCGCCGAGCCTCATTCTGTCCTCACCCAATGCCTTCACAGCAGAGGTCACTGTATGGAGACCATGAATAGGATTCACTCCTTCCAGACACAGGGACACAGGAACCGGGTGTGCAGACCCCTTACTAACCCGTTCACTCCAGTAATGCCTCAACATGTGCTAATTTTAGAATTGTTTCTACTGGCACGTTCATCCATCACCTGACATTCCGGTCCATTCATTTACGACAAGTTTAGGCTACAGTGATGGGTGTCGCATCGACTGTCGGCTGCAAAAGCTTGTCAGGAAGCATTTTATGCGTAACATACTTAAACGTAATTGTCACAAATCATTTTACCACACAAGATTAATTGCAACCTGCAGCGATAAGACAACCATGCAGTTCCAGAACACTAGGGTTGATGCAGCCTGCGTATATCCAGTCATACGCATCAATCACTCAGAATAAACTGGACTGGAAGGAATATGTTCCTGATCTCATGCCCATCGGGCCCAGGCAATCCCGCCAACTTTCTTTAACACAATATGCTGTGTAAATGCTTCTGGAATGTTGCCCGCAAATTAGAATATTGAAGCGACTGATCAAAGATTCATGTTACCATTGGATCTATGAATCTTACAACAGTTCATTGATATTCTGTTATCCAATTATCAGAAGCGTGGCTTTGGATACATAAAATCGAAGGATGCCCCTTGCCGTCGCCGTTATCATAATTTCTCTTTAGTATGGAGGTCTATCAGCAGTCCCCGCTTAAATGTTCAGTAATTCCAACTATTGAATCAGAACCAATATGAAGTTCTTTTTTTTTGTTGGATGGCTCAGCTCTGATCTCATTTGTTCAGTGTCTCATTGTATTGTGAAGTGACTGTTGACTGGAGTGAACTATCGTCCAAATACTTTGAATTATGGAACATTAAACTCTCCTTCGAGATTGTCTTTCACGGCAAGGGTTAATATCTCACTGAATGGCACCCAGCTCACAATATGGGTTATGAGTATGGGTTAATCAGTAACTAATCCAAGGACAACAGCACTAAAACAAAAAAATGTGTGTAAATCTTTTATATACCAACACTCGAACGAAACGACATCTCAGTTCATGGACAGACCAGGTTGGATGCCAGTCTGGTTAATTTGGTAGGCGCCTCAAACTTAGGCCTAAACTGTAATGCTTCTAAATACCGTACTAGTGTCAACACTCTGTGTCTTCAGCCAGATCTAGCATATTTGTTAGAAGGCAGGCGAGTCATTTTCGTCATCTGAGAGTCGACATTCCTTTATATTTAACTCTCATTACGTTCTCTGAAATGCTTAATTTACAGATAAAGCTTTTATGCATATGGAGCCTGTAATCGTCCCAAACCATGTCTTCCCATCGGAAGTATAAGGGGTGTAAGTGTAAGTGTAAAGAGGACCAATAAATTGACACGAAAGAGAAAAGAAAATATGAAAGTAGACTAGCAAGACACATAAAAACTGATTGTAAACGTTTCTATATGTATGCGCATAGAAGAATATTAATAAAAGTAAACGTGGGCCAGTTGGAGGCAGCGATAACTGACATTATAATGACGAATAAGGAAATAGTGTATATATTAACAAATATTTTCTATATGTATTCAGGGTAGAATAAACAAAAACATTGCATAAGTAATGGGGAACCAAGGGCTTAGCAAGAATTTGGAACTTAAATAAATCAATATAAGTAAATAAGTAATACCGGAGAAATTAATGTGACGATGTAGCGACAATACCCGCGAACTGATGACCTGCATCCCGGGATTTTCAAACAGGTAGCTACAGATAGCGGATGCATTGATGCTGATCTGCTAGAATTCCTTAGATTCTAGAACAATTGCTCAGAATTGGAAGTTAGCAAACAGAAACCTGCTATTTAAGAAAGGAGAAAGGAGCAAACGGAGAACTATAAGCCAGTTACCGTAAAATCAGTAGCAGGCAAAATGCTCGAATCCATAATCTAAGGGACGTGGTAAAAGGGTACTAAAAGCATCACAATATGCTTAAGCATAGTCAGCATTGATTTATGAAAGGGAAAACGTGTTTGATGAATCTGGTTTTGAGAATTTAACTCGTAAAATAGACAAGGGAGAATCAGTGGATGTAGTATATTTGGGTTTCCAAAAAGCAATTGATAAGGTGCCACACAGCATATCATTGCACAAAATTAGCACTCATGGGATTGGGATATTACATTCGCATGGATTCGGATTGCTTAATGGATAGAAAACAGGGAGTAGGAATAAACAGTACATTTTTTTGTGTTAGCAGGCTGTAACTAATGGGGTACGAAAGTAGCAGTACTTTGGCCTCACTATTTGCAATCTATATTGCAAATGACTTAAGTGAGAGAGCCTAGTGTAATGTATACAAGATTGATAATGATACAAAGTGAGGTGGGAAAGTAAATGGCGAGTAGGTCGCAAAGAGGTCACAGGTTCGCTGAGTGGGCAACAACATGGCAGATGGAATAGAATATAGCAAACTGTGAAGTTATCCTCTGTCTTGGGAAAAATAGCAAAAAGAATATATTTGCATGGTGAGAGACTGGGACATGTTTGCATTCAAAGCGACCTGGGTGTCCTTATATATGATTACAGACCTAAGCAGGTGTCAGGCTATGGGGAATTTGAAAACACGGATACAAATTTTCAAATCAAGACGTTACTTGACTGGGAGCCAATGTCGGTCAACGAGTACGGGATGATCAGGATTTGGTCTGAGTGAAGACACGAGCAGCAGAAGATTGGATGACCTCAAGTTTACAAAGGGTAGAATGTGGGAGACCAGCCTGGAGTGCGTGAAATAGTCAACACGAGGGTAACAAAGGCATGAAAATGTGTTCCAGCAGCAGATGAGCTGAAACAGGGGAAATGTCAGGAAATGTTAAGCAAATAGAAATGGCCGAGTTAGTGCTGCTGTGAATATGTGGTCGGAAGCTCATCTCAATGTCAAATATGACATCAAGGTTGTGAAAAGACTGGTTTAGTCTCAGACTGTTGTCAGGGAAAGGATGGAGTCGGTTGCTAGAGAACAGAGTTTGTAGAATGGACTGAAAACAATAGTTTCAGCCTTACAAATATTTAGTTGGAGGAAATTTCTGCTCATCCAGTACTCGGTAGCGGATAAGCAGTCTGACAATTTAGCAACAGCGGAGGAGTTGAGAGAGGTGATGTTGAAGTAGAGCTGGGTACCGAGGGCATACATGTGAAAATTGACGTTGCATTTTCAGATGATGTTGCTGAGGGGCAGCATGTAGATGAGAAATAGGAGGGGGCCAGAGATAGATCCTTGGGGGACACTAGAGGTAACGGTGTGAAAGCAGGAAGAGAAGCCATTACCAAATAGTATTCTGGCTACTGTTAGACTGATAAGAGTGGAACCAAGTGGCAACATTCCCACCCAGCTGGACGACAGTGGAGAGGCGTTAGAGGAGGTTGGTATGGTTAACTATGTCAAAGGCAAAAAAGTTTGAAAAGGACGAAGAAGGATAGTTTACCATTGTCACAGTCATATAGGATGTCATTTGTGACTTTGATAAGAACAGTTTTGGTGCTGTGTAAAGGGTGGAAACCGGAATGGAAGGATCCAAACCTAAGGTTCATGGAAAGATTGGCATGGAATTTGGAGGCAACAAGAACTTTGGAGAGGAAAGGGAGATCAGAGATAGAGGTTGCAAGGGTGGTGGGGTCAAGGTTTTTTTTCGTGAGCAGGGTGAATCTGGTAGATTTAAAGTAGAGAGCATCAACATCTGAAGTAAGTGAGCCATTAACAATCTTGCTTAACTTGGGGACCACGAGGGATGTTTGATGGTCAGCTGCTTTATGGGAATAGGGTCGAGGAGATGGGTCTCATGAATATGATAAGCTCAGAGAGGGCATGAGGGGAGACAGAAGAGAATTGAGAGAAAGATATAAGCTCAGGGCTAAGGCAGGAGGCACCTTGAGAGAAACTTGGCCAAAAGGCTAGTGGAAGGGAAGGACATGGCAGAGGCAGCTAATCAGATGATCTCGCTCTCAGTTGCAAAGATGTCCCATGAGCTGCTCGCAGTTATTGGTGGAGCTGAGCATGGAGGAGACAGGGGAGAGGGGTTCAAGAAGATAGTTTAGAAGTGTAGGCTTATATTCGCTGAAGTTTAAAGAGTGATAGGTGATCTAATTAAAACAAATAAAATTCTTATGGGGCTTGAAACAATTGTTGCTGAGAAAATATTTCCAATGGCTGGGGAATCAGAATGCGGAGCCATGGTCTCAGAATAAGGAGCCCACCATTGAGAACTGAGATGAGGAGGAGATTTTTTCATTCATTAACTTGGGAATCTTTGGAATTCTCGACCACAGAGAGCTGAGGATGTTCAGTAATTGACTATATTCAAGAGAAAGGTCGATAAATTATTAGGCACTAGAGGGATTAAGGGATGTGGAGACAGTGAGGGAAGATGACGTTGAGGTGGAAGATCCACCAAATGGCCTACTCCTCCTATTTATTATATGCTTATTTTAATAACGCTGGACATTGTAGTATGATTATGCTTTAAAAACTGTGATCTTTCATGCAGTATAAAATGGACATTCGGATGAAATGTGCGACCTCATTCAAAACTCTTCTGAGAGAAAAGCCAGGGATCTTCGTTACCATAAGAACAAGGAACCCAGATCAAAGCTCCTATTGAAAACAGGGTGCAAGGCTGTAACAGCTAAATGGCAATGGGTTTTGCTTTCCCATCCTCACAGATTGCAAACAGGGGGCCTGGGGCTCTAAAAATGCGTATTCAAATAGCACTTTATAGTACTGCAAAAAAGGAAGGCCCAGGTGGTTTTGCTATCTTCTTCTTCTTCTTTGGCTTCCTTGTCTTGGGAGACAATGGGTAAGCGCCTGGAGGTGGTCAGTGGTTTGTGAAGCAGCGTCCAATTATAGAGTGACAGACTCTTCCACAGGCGCTGCAGATAAAATTGGTTGCCGGGGCTGATACACAGTTGGCTCTCGCCTTGCACTTCTGTCTTTTTTCCTGCCAACTGCTAAGTCTCTTCGACTCACCACACTTTAGCTCCGGCTTTATGGCTGTCCACCAGCTCTGGCAATCACTGGCAACTGACTCCCATGACTTATGATTAATGTCATAGGAATTCATGTTGCGTTTGCAGACGTCTTTAAAGCGGAGACATGGATGGCCAGTGGGTCTGATACTAGCGATGAGCTCACGGCACAATGTTTCCTTGGGGATCCTGCCATCTTCCATGCGGCTCACATGGCCAAGCCATCTCAAGCGCCGCTGATTCAGTAGGGTGTATATGCTGGGGATGTTGACCGCCTCAAGGACTTCTGTGTTGGAGATACGGTCCTGCCACCTGATGCCATGTATTCTCCGGAGGCAGCGAAGATGGAATGAATTGAGACATCGCTCTTGGCTGACATACATTGTGCAGGCCTCACTGCCATAGAGCAAGGTACTGAGGACACAGGCTTGATACACTCGGACTTTTGTGTTCCGTGTCAGTGTGCCATTTTCCCACACTCTCTTGGCCAGTCTGGACATAGCAGTGGAAGCCTTTCCCATGCACTTGTTGATTTCTGCATCGACAGACAGGTTACTGGTGATAGTTGAGCCTAGGTAAGTGAACTCTTGAACCACTTCCAGACCGTGGTCGCCAATATTGATGGATGGAGCATTTCTGACGTCCTGTCCCATGATATTCGTTTTCTTGAGGCTGATGGTTAGACCAAATTCGATGCAGGCAGCCGCAATCCTGTCGATGAGTCTCTGCAGACACTCTTCAGTGTGAGATGTTAATGCAGCATCATCAGCAAAGAGGAGTTCCCTGATGAGGACTTTCTGTACTTTGGTCTTCGCTCTAAGACGGGCAAGGTTGAACAACCTGCCAGCTGATCTTGTGTGGAGGAAATTTCCTTCTTCTGAACGCATGTGAGAGCAGCAGGGAGAAGAAGATTCCAAACAGTGTAGGTGTGAGAACACAGCCCTGTTTCACGCCACTCAGGATAGGAAAGGTGTCTGATGAGGCGCTGCTATGTTGAATTGTGCCTTTCATATTGTCATGGAATGAGGTGATGATACTTAGTAGCTTTGGTGGACATCCGATCTTTGCTATTAGTCTGAAGAGACCACGTCTGCTGACGAAGTCAAAGGCTTTGGTGAGCTCAATGAAAGCAACATAGAGGGACATCTGTTGTTCTCGGCATTTCTCCTGTAGCTGGCGAAGGGAGAACAGCATGTCAATGGTGGATCTCTCTGCTGCAAAGCCACACTGTGCCTCAGGGTAGGCACGCTCAGCCAGCTTCTGGAGCCTGTTTAAAGCGACTCAAGAGAAGGCTTTCCCCACTATGCTGAGCAGGGAGATTCCAAAGTAGTTGTTGCAGTCACCACGGTCACCCTTATTCTTGTAGAGGGTGATGATATTGGCATCGCGCATGTCCTGTGGTACTGCTCCCTCATCCCAGCACAGGCAAAGCAGTTTGTAGAGTGCTGAAAGTATAGCAGGCTTGGCACTCTTGTTTATTTCAGGGGTAATGCCGTCCTTCCCAGGGGCTTTTCCACTGGCTAAAGAATCAATGGCATCACTGAGTTCCGATTTTGTTGGCTGTTCGTCCAGCTCATCCATGACAGGCAGAGACTGGGCTGAATTGAAGGCGGTCTCAGCGACAACATTTTCCCTGGACTACAGTTCTAGGTAGTGCTCCACCCAGTGGTCCATTTGCTTGCGTTGGTCAGTGATTGTGTCCCCTGATTTAGACTTGAGGGGGGCGATCTTCCTGATGGTTGGCCCAAAAGCTCTCTTAATGCCATCATACATTCCTCTGATGTTTCCGGTGTCAGAGGCCAGCTGAATATGACTGCATAGGTGTTGCCAGTAATCATTTGCACAGTGCCTGGCTGTTCTTTGTGCAGCGCTTCTGGCTGCTTTACGCGCAACAGTTGTTAACTCACTGGGAGCTTTCTTGTGGTTCAACAGTGCAATGTGCTTAGCAGCTATGACAGGCTCCAGCTCATCAAAGTGAGATTGAAACTAATCTGCATTCTGCTTCTCACGTTTACCCTAGGTGGTCATTGCTGAGTCATTGATGGCGTCTCTGATGTGGGCTCACTTAGTCTCTGCATCCCCTGCAGGAGTGTTTTGAAGGACTTTTTCAAGTGAATTTAGAAACTTATGTGACAGCTGTGGATAAGAAATCCTGCCAGTGTTGAAGCACGGGCAGCCCTTCTGCTTGGAGTGATGCAGCTTCTTTGGTTTGAGTCTAACTTTGCTGCACACCAGGGAGTGGTCGGTGTTGTAGTCCGTACTGTGGAAGCTGCGTGTGATTTGAACACTGTTTAAAGAAGCTCGCCTTGTGACAATGAGGTCCAGCTGGTGCCAACGACGTGATCTTGGGTGCCTCCAAGAAACCTGGTGACAGGGTTTAGTATGAAAGAATGAGTTGGTGATGCAGAGGTTGTGATAGGTACACAACTCAAGCAGTCTCTGTCCATTTTCATTCATCCTTCCAATGCCATAGCGCCCAAGGCAGGAGGGCCATGAGTTGGTACCAACCCTGGCATTAAAGTCCCCCAGCAGGAACAGATGTTCGGTATTGGGGATGCTACTAATGATATTATGGAGTTCCTCGTAGAACTGGTCTTTAACTTCAGGAGGGGAGCAGAGTGTTGGAGCATAGATGCTGAGTCGGTGTACTGGACCAGAGACAGTGAGCAGTAGGATGGACAGTATGCGTTCTGAACCATTTGAAGGTGGCTCTATCATACTGAGCAAGGAGTTTCTGATGGAGAAGCCCACTCCATGCTGTCTTGGTTCTTCAGGATCCTTACCCTGCCAGAAGAAGGTGTAGTCTTGCTCTCTTAGAGATCTGCTCACAGGGAGGCGTGTCTCCTGAAGTGCTGAAATGTCCACATTGAGTCTACTGAGCTCATTGTTAATGATGGCAGTGTTCCGAGAATCGTTGATTTGTGTAGGGTCTTTCGACAGGTCAGGACACATAGTTCTGACATTCCAGCTTGCAAAACGAAGGGCTGGTACCTTCTTTCCTTTTTTGGTAATGCTGTTTGGTGCGGTGTTACAGTCCACTTGTTGGGCAGTGACCCTGAGCTCCAAGCACCCATTGAAGCAGGTGGACTGTGGCAGGACAGAACCTTACTGATCGGGGGCTGTCTGGTTTGAGGCGGGCGGTAGCTGTCGAGTGAGATGCGATGACCTCTTCCACCGACGAAGGCAACCCGTGGCGCCGAATCTCTACGCCAACTGAGCTGGGCTCATAACCCGTAACTGCTGCCTTCTGTGTTGTTTTAGTCGCTGTGAGGCAACTATGGAGTGACCTCTCCTTGGCGCATGCCTGGGAGGATGTATGGAGGTTGTGAGTTGCCCAAGCGTCAAAGCTCCCCTCTCGGCCTTCCTGGTGGGGTCCAAAGGAGTGCAGAGCACGATGTTTGGCACCGGTATGGCTGCAGGAACTGCCGGAAACATGCCAAGGTGAGACATGACCGCCTTCGGGGTTCCGCTCCGGATTTTCTCTTAGGGTTTGCTCCCTTAGCCTTGGTCTCTCCCGAGACGCCCACAAGGCAGTGGGGTCGTTAGGGCCCCTGCTCAGGAATAGGTGGATGCCGGTGGGAGGAGGTGGGGGGAAGGGGGTGCGGGGGGGAGTGGGTTTGAGGGGGAGGGGTGTGGGGGGAGGGGGTGGAGGGAAGGGGGTATGAGCGGGGACTGCAGGGGGGTAGGGGAGGGGGTGCAGGGGAGGGGTTGTGAGGGGGGAGTTGGGAAGGGGTATCTAAGAGCTCGGGAGCTCCGGCCTCGGTATGAGCGGCTGAGCCTCCGCCCGATGGCTCAGGAGAAGACGGAGCTGGAGCCCCCGGTGCCGCCGGCTCCGAGCGATGGCGATGGCGGCGGCGGCGGCGGCGATCCAACTGCTATGGTCAGACGTATAGTCTCTGAGAATGGTAAAACGTAAAAACTACTGACTTTTGACCTGGATGATTTCGGCTTTCCTAGGTTTGGAGACTGAAAGGAAGAAACAAAGACCAGCAGCGTTGTGCACCCATAAAGAGAGAGAGAGAGGGAGAGCTGTTTTCAGATCACCAGTATAGCAAAAAGCTGCTAAGATTTGAACCCAGTTCGGAGACTCGAGGTTTGTGGAAGAGAAATGACAAACAGGGTCACCAGAGATTGTCTTATTAACGGAAATCCAGTCAAATGAGCTCAGAAGAAGTGAGCGAAGAGGACATTGTCTTTAAGAAGAACACTGGAAGATCCAACCTATTGCAACTGGGAGAAGTTTGGGACTTTTAACCACAAGGATACCTTTTTGATGAGAACACGTGTAACATATAAATGTGGCAAGGCGTTTTCGAGCGTGCTAGTACGTTAATGGGAAACATCTTTCTCTGCAATTTAGTGCATTGGTTACCAACTAGTACTGTTTGATTAATGTTGATTTTTAGGTTAGTTGCTATAGTAAAAGTTTTAAAACAGGAAATCATATTTTGTAATTCTTTAACTGGTCTGGGGAAGTTAACGGGCTCCACTGAGCTTGTGACAAATTGGGGGCTCGTGCAGGATTCGAATTGTTCACGATTAGGCTGTAAAACAGGTTGTCTGGAATTTTCCAGAGTTTTAATAAACAGGATTTCACATTTACCTTTTCTGTGTTCAGTGCGAAATCAACATGAGTACCATTAATATACAAGAGTCCGTTGAGAGAAAAGATTTGACTCTCAGTTTCTTGCAGCAGTTCAAAAAGGTCGATTTGGTTTCTATATCAGCACAAGTGGGAATTAGTGTGATATCTGGGGCTAAGAAAGTAGAGATAGTCCACGACTTGGTTATTCACTTGAAGCTTGAGGAAGAAAAAAATGTTTCCACTAGTGTTCAAGTGGAACTAGCCAGAATTGATGAAGAGAAGCTGAGATTGGAAAGAGAAAGAGAAAAAAGAGAAAAGGAAAGATAAATTTAAAAAAGGAACAAGAGAGGGAAAAAGAAAGAGAAAGAGACAGATAATAACAATATGAAATGCAAAAACTTGATTTCAAAGGAGAAAGGGAAGAAAAAGGAGAAAGAGAACAAGAAATGTGAAAATTGACATTAGACTGTAAAGTGAGAATGGGAATGCAAATTGAGGATGATCCAGGTGAAAGTCCTTGTAGTTTTAATTTGGCAAAGCATGTATGCTTGGTACCTATGTTTAGTGGAGAGGGAGTAGAAAGGCATTTTGTATCATTTGAGAAAATTGCCATGAATCTGGAATGGCCAAAATCATCTCAACCAATGCTCCTACAGAGTGCTTTCTAGGAAAAGCTCTGGAGCTGCACTCATCTCTTTCAGATGAACACTCAAGGCACTATGACAGAGTAAAGACGGCTGTTCTCAGTGCTGATGAATTGGTACCAGAGGTTTACAGTCAAAAATTCAGGAATTTAAAGAAGTAACAGAGCCAGATATATATGGAATTTGCTAGAGAGAATGAAAAGGTGCTTTGTAGGTGATATAGGTCGATGAAGATTGAGTAAAACTTTGAAAGCCTTAGGAAAGTAGTCCTAATGGACTAAAAATAGTGTCAATTCAGGAATAAGGTTCCACCTGGCAGAACATAAAGCTGGTAAAATAAAGGATAGCTCTGTAATGGCAGATATTTACCCACAAAAGCAATAGCTACACGCCCCAGTTTGGAAACTTTCAGAGAAGTTGGAGAGATAGGAGGATTGATAATGAAAAGAGATCTGGTTTTAGTGAGAGAAAAGGGAAAGGAAGGGATACAGACAATGATCAGTGTAGGAGGAAAGACAATCAGGAGACTGATGTTGAGTCAAAGGACCAAAGTGTTATTTTTGCCACAAAGGAAGACATATAAAATCAGAATTCTAGACGTTAAGAGGCAAACCAGTAGCTGTGATAGGTTTACCAAAAGCCTGTCCTGAAAAGAATGCCCCAATAGGACTCGCTGAGAACATGTCATTGGCCTTGATGATTTTGAATAATGAGTAGAGGGATTCTCCCCTGTGTGCTGATGAATTAAATTAAGTCCATGAAGTTTATAGAATTGTTGTGTTCAAGGGTAGGATGTTGCCATATCTGTCTGGTGAGGCAGGCAAGTCGATTTTTCTGCTTACAGATACAGAGGCAACCCAGTCATTAGTGGTAGCAAAGGATGTGAATTTTCCTGCAAGTAGTCGAATGAATGTGAAAATCCTAGTGCGGGATATTGAGGGAGGTTATTTACCTGTCCATCCTATAAGGTTAATTTACAATGTGATTTAGTCACCGATCCTGCAACAATGGGAGTTGTTCCTGATTTACATATTGAAGGGATGGATATGTTGCTAGGGAATGACTTGGCTGGGGATAAGGTATTGGTGTCTCCAGTAGTTTCAGGAAAGCCAGTTCTGGTTCTGGAAACTGAGGTTTTGCATGAAGAATTTCCTGGAATATTCCCAGGTTGTTGTGTAGTAACTATGTCGCTGCTCATTAAGCTGAACAAGACAAGTGTAGGTGGTTGATAGGAGAATTGAGGGAAGGTAGGGATGTGGTCGGGAGTATGGGATTAATGTAGGATTAGTATACATGGGTGGTTGATGGCCGGCACAGACTCGGTGGGCCGAAGGGCCTGTTTTAGTGCTATATCTGACTGTGACCCTCTCTATGACTCTATGACTCTAAGACAAGATAGAGTCAGTGGTTAAAAAGGACAAGCCAGATGTCTGGCTGGCTGAAACCTTTTTCAGAAATTTAAGAGTGAGGTTGAACTGTTTAGCAGATCCTCTTTGATTGAAGCACAACAGACAGGAATCAATTTAAAGAAAATGGGTTGAAGTTTATTCGGGCGCCACGCTCGGTGGTGGGGCCCTTTAAACTCAGCGTGGTGCCCGCATTCAGCGGTCATTTAACTAGAGGGGACGGAGCGGCCGCCCCAGAGTACGTAAGAGAGCGGCCGCCGCGTCCCCGGCATCGGCGTCCGGCGCCATCGCGCAGGTGCCGGCGCCATTTTTAAAGGGCTTCAAGCCCTTCAGTTACATTTTAAAGTTTAAAGGTCCCGATCTCTGGGAAACGAAAATAAATGTCAATTTTAACTCCCATCTCCCACCCCCTAATGGGTAATTTATATATTAATTGCCCTCTCCCCCGCCATAATAAACGTATTAGTATCCAGAACTTTCACCCCCGAAATTAGTTGCCATTAAATCTCAACCCCTTCCCACCATCCCCACATCCAAGTAAAGTTGATTTCCCGGCTCCTCCATCCCTCTCGTCCTGAAAATTCTATTGCTCCCTCTCCCCACCAGGTTCTCGCCCAAAACTCCGTGCGGAGTTCCATAGGTGCATGGAGCACGAACAGCAGCTGTAATATTGGAGTGGGACGGCAGCCGTCTGCAGGTAGGTTAATTTGCATTTCATGAGGCCTCGTTTTAATATGGAGATGAAGGGCCCGCCACCTGGCAGCAGGGGGGCCGCACCGAGGTCCTGCTGCTGCCGGTAATATGCGTTGGGCCTTTATCGCGCTCGCGGATCAAGGCGGGCCTCTCCCCCTAGCACTTTACCAGCCCCGGCGCCGCGACCCACAGCATCGAGGGGCCGGTAAAATTCAGCACAATATTTCAAAAAGTGTGGCAGAGAAAATTATGAGTGTTATTAAGTCGAGAATGACATTCTAATGAGAAATTAGAGACCTCCACAAGAGGCCTGCGGTCGAGGATTGGGCTTAATCTATCAAATTGTTGTCCCTCCTTTCTGCTGCAGTGCAATTGTGAGAACTGCCCATGAGATTCCAGTTGCAGGTCATTTGGGTATTCCAAATACACAGGCTAGGGTAATGTATTTTTACTGGCCGAAGGTGCACAGAGATGTTATCAACTTCTGTAAGACAGTTCAGACATGTCAGATGATTGGGTAGCCACAGACTCAATTAAGCCAGCCCCATTAATACCAATACCTGCTTTTGACGAACACTTTTGTAGGGCTCTTGTGGATGGTGTTGGAACCTTACCCACGAATAACTCAAATCACATGTTTCTCGTCACCATCATCGATTTGTCCATTCAGATTCCAGAGGCAATACCCTCGGGAAAAAAATCACAGTGTATGTTGTGATTGAGGGATTAATTCAGTTTTTCGCTCGATATGGGTTGCCAAAAGAGATTCAATCGGACCACGGGTCAAATTTCATGTCAGGGGTATTTCAAGAAGTTATGTGTAATTTGGGAGTGACTCAAATCGTCCACATATCACTCGCAGTCACACATGCTTTGGAAAGATATCACTAATCCCTAACGAGTATGATTAAGGTATATTGGTTTGAGTATCCCCATGATTGGTATAACAGGATGTCATTATTATTATTTGCCATCAGGAACACGCCAAATGAGTCTACTGGTTTCAGTCCCTTCGAATTGGTCGATGGGCATGTGGAGAGGGGTCGCTTGAACCCATTAAGGAGAGCTTTTCAGCACAGGAAGAGGAAACTACACTTTTAGATTATGTGTCAGAATTTCGAGAGAGACTCTCAAAAGCTTGTGACATGGCCAGAGAACATCTTAAGGCTCCTCAGCAAGTGATGAAAACCCAAGCGAATAGAACAGCAAAAACACATAGTTTTCAATTTGGACACAGGGTGCTAATTTTGTTGTATTTGCCTGGGGAGCCATTGAAAGCGAGGTTCAGTGCACCTTACTTCATTAAGAGGAAACTCAGTGAAACGAACCATTTGGTTAGTGCCCCAGACAGACAGAAAAGTCACAGCGTGTGTTGTGTGAATATGTTGAAAAGATACTATGACTGCAAACAATGTCAGCCAGTAAATGCATGTGAAATGATGGAAGATGAGAATAAGGATAGTGTGACTTTTAATGGGTTTGGTGTCGAGGCAGAGTCTGAGAACTCTCTAATTGAACCCACTGAGGTAAAACTAGCAAATTCAGAAGTTTTGCACTATTTTTATGAACAACATAAAAAGGACATAGCTGAGTTTTTTTTAAAGAGTTTAAAGCAGCATGTGCTGATAAGCCAGATCACATTCCTCTGGCTATTCGTGGAGTTGATGTAGGGACAACTACATCCATTCAACAGAACCCTTATCGACTCAATCCTGATAAATTGGCTCAGGTCAGAGAAGGGGTTCAATATATGGTAAAGAATGATACAACTAAACCCAGTCACAGAAGCTGGAGTTCTGCAGTTGTGCTGGTACCAAAGCCAGATTGTTCCAAAAGGATCTGTGTTGATTATCAGAAAGGCAACACAATAACTAAAATAGGCACATCCAATCCCACGACTTGAGCATTTGACAGAGAGGGGAATTCAGCTTTTATTGGCAAGATTTATTTCCTGATAGGATATGAGCAAGTCCCCTTGACGAACCAAGCCAAAGAAGTTTCCGCTTTCGTGACCCCATATGGCTTATTTCAGTGTAAAGTCATGCTGTTTGGTATGAAAAATATACCGGACACATTTCAAAGATTGACTAAGCAGGTGATTCCTGGACTAAGCAATTGTGTTGTTTATTTGATGACCCATTGGTATGCAGAGCCATTTGGGAAGATTACGTTGAACACTTAAAAACTCTTTTTGACAAGTTAGAGAACGCCAATTTGGTAATAAACTTAGCGAGGAGCGAGTTTGTCAAAGCTAAGGTCAACTATTTGGGGCATATCGTGGGTCAAGGTAAAGTGTTACCCAGACAAGCTAAGGTTCAGGCGATAATAGACTTTCCAGTCCCCAAGACAAAAAAGGAGATATTACAATTCCTAGGGATGTGCAGGTTCTGCCGAATGTTTGTCCCTAACTTCAGTACAGTAGTTGGTCTATTGACGAATTTGTTAGAGAGAAACGTGAAGGTAGAGTGGACAGAATCAAGTCAAATGGCATTTGAAAAATTAAAGACCACTTTACTAAATGAACCCGTCCTAGAGGCACCAGGTTTTAGCAAGCCTTGTGAAGTGGCTATTGATGCCAGTGATGTGGGGGTTGGAGCAGTGTTACTGTAAGATGATGATGCTGGTATTGAATGGTGCGTCAGTTACTTCTCTAAAAATTAAATAAGTGTGAAAAGAAATAACCCAGGAATGAAAAGGAGGCTATGGTCTCGTACTGGCTCTTCAACGTTTTGATGTATAAATCACTAATGGTCAAGGGGAAATATCAATTTATACCAACCATAACCGTTAAGGTTTCTAGAGAAATTCAAGACAAACAATGCCAGATTATTCCAGTGGACTTTAATGATGCAACCATTTACCTTAAACATTGTATCTGCTGAAGAAAGAGCAATGTATTTCCCCGATGCTGTTTCCAGAATTTAAAGAAAAGGTATAACAGATGAAAATAACTCGGAGATATAAAAATACTGTTGTTGCCGGTGTAATATGTATAATGGTAGTCATCGAAATGTTTACAAAGTTATATATTGATGATCTTGTAAAAGAAAATCATTACTACAGTAATGATTTTTTCATTAATAGTGGAGCGGTGTTATGAATGCTGGACTTCGTAGTATCGTTATGCTTTTAAAACTCTGGTCATTAATGCAGTGTAAAATAGACATCCAGGATAAACATGTGACCTCATTCAAAACTCTGCCCAGAGACAAGCCAGGGATCTTGGTTACCATAAGAACAAAGAACCCAGATCAAAGACCTTATTGAAAGCAAGGTGCAAGGCTGTACTACCTAAAGGATAATGGGTTTCACTCTCCCAGACTCACTGATTGTAAACAGGGAGCCAGCAGCTCTACAAATGCAGATTCGAGTTGCAATTTTTAACACCTGAAAACTAAGGAAGGTCCATGGACAGACATATGGTCTCTGAGAACTGTAAAAGGCAAAAAGCTATTGATTTTGATCGAGATAAATTCGAAAGGCTTTTCTAGGTCTGGAGGCTGAATGGAAGAAATGGAGACCAGTAGAGTTGCACAGCCTAAAATGAGAGAGAGAAGCAGCTGCTCTCAGATCATCAATACAGCAAAACACTGCTAAGATTTGAACCCGGATTGAAGGCTTTAGGTTTGCAGAGGAGAGAAAGGACAAACGGGTTCACAAGAGATTGCCTTATTAATGGAAGTCCAGTCAAATGTGCTCAGAATAAGTGAGCGAAAAGGATGTTAGCTGTAACAGGACACTGGGAGATCCAACCCATTACAACTGGGAGGAGCTTGGGACTTTTAACCACAAGCAGATCTTTTCGATTAGAACACTGTGCAACGTATCAATGTGGCATGGGGTTTTTGAATGTGTTAATAAGTTAATGGGAAATACGTCTCTCTGTAATTTAGTGTATTGGCTATCCTACTAAGTACTTTTTAGTTAATGTTGATTTTTAGTTTAGTCGTTACAGTAAAAGTCTTAAAACGTGAAATCTTGCTGTGTAATTCTTTAATCGGTCAGGGAAGTTCATATCTCTTGTTTTAAAGTCAACGGTCTCTACTGAGGTCGTAACACCTCTGTTAATCACACAAGTTGTTACGCTCAGATATGGTATCACTTCTTACCCGACATAGACGGGTCTTCCTGTTATTTCACTCAAGAGTAAAATGGTTCAGTTTCACCCTTTAACTCACCTAGTAGGGTTGCTAAAATCCCTACTATTCCAGTGCCTGATCCCAGCTCAATCACTTTCTTCCCAATAAAGTTGATGTTCTCCTTCTCAAAGTACCGGCAAAGCACAATACCCTGAAAGGATGGAAAGCATGTATGTTAGGATTAATCCATTGAGAAATTAACACTTGCACCTGACACCTGTTTCCAAAGAGTGGGGAGTGTGTTCAAGCATCTCCTTGTCGGATGAAGAAAGGCTCTGTGCACTTTTCATTGGACACTGTGTCTACTTCCCGATATGTTAAGATCAGCTCTGGGCGAGCTTGTTCATAGAACTAGCGTTTGTGTGGAACATTTCATGACTTTAGGACATCCCAAAGCGTCATGCAGTTGGTTAAGTACTTACGACTTGTAGTTCATATAATAATGTAAGATAACATGGAAGTCAAATTGCACACAGCAGAGTCCCACAAACATGATTGAGATAGCTTATGGCCATGTGGTGAGGGGTGTGTGTGGTTCCCACTGTTCAACTCCCACCCGACTATGGCAAGAGGTTTTGTTACAGTGTTTTAAGCCCTGTGGGTTTTATTTGTTAAATAAACGGACAGAAACAGGTTTGTAGATTGAAAACAGAAGATTAATTATTTATTGAGCAATATGCCTTATCCCAAAATTATCACAACTGCACCCACTCACGCATTCACACACACAAGTGACAGAGAGGAAAAGGGGTTTGAACTGAGCTAGGGTTTCGGGGTTCATGGCAAACCTATTGAATTCACTCAGAGGTCAAGTTCTCCTTAGTTGCAACTTGAGGTGTTTGTAAATTTCTCTGTTGGTTGAAAGTTCAGTTTGAAGACAGGGAATTACTTCCGTTTCTCTGATGCACAAGTTGAAATATGGAATTAACAGCAGCGTGCCTTCCTTCTTGGCTTGTTGGATTTTCTCCCAGCTCTCAGCAAGATTTGTTGATGCTTCGTCCTGGGTCTCCCTATCTCTCTCGCCCCAGAAAGATACATTTAAGGTTAAAAATGATTTCACACCTTTGCCTCTGTTGGGACGCATAGATTTTCCTCCCTGTGGTGATTGACAAAGGGCCAGGATGTAGCGACTTCACACCTTCTTTGTTTCAGAAAAACCCGTCCAATTCAAAAATGTCTCTTTATGGGTTCAGAATGGGTATAATTGACACCTCTTTGCTTTGAGAGTATCCTTTTGTCCTTGCCTTACAATTTAAATATACAAAGACATGGTCGTTGGACTTACAACGACCATTTTTAGTATATTGTCCACTTTTTAAATAAGAAAAGTCAATTTTACGAACATACAAATTAAGACCTTTGCGCTTTGTAGTAAATATAAATGATTTGGAGGAAAATGTAGCTGGTCTGATTAGTAAGTTTGTGGATGACACAAAGGTTGGTGGAGTTGCGGACAGTGATGAGGATTGTCAGAGGATACAGCAGGATATAGATGGGTTGGAGACTTGGGCGGAGAAATGGCAGATGGAGTCTAATCAGGACAAATGTGAGGTAATGCATTTTGGAAGATCTAATGCAAGTGGGAAGTATACAGTAAATGGCAGAACCCTTAGGAGTATTGACAGGCAGACAGATCTGGGCGTACAGGTCCACAGGTCACTGAAAGTGGCAATGCAGGTGGATAAGGTAGTCAAGAAGGCATACAGCATGCTTGCCTTCATCGGTCGGGGCATAGAGTATAAAAATTGGCAAGTCATGTTGCAGCTGTACAGAACTTTAGTTCGGCCACACTGAGAATATTGCATGCAATTCTGGTCGCCACACTACCAGAAGGACGTGGAGGCTTTGGAGAGGGTCCAGAAGAGGTTTACCAGGATGTTGCCTGGTCTGGAGAGCATTAGCTATGAGGAGAGGTTGGATAAACTCGGATTGTTTTCACTGGAACGACGGAGGTGGAGGGGTGATATGTTAGAGGTTTACAAAGTTATGAGTGGCACGGACAGAGTGGATAGTCAGAAGCTTTTTCCCAGGGTGGAAGAGTCAGTCAATAGGGGACATAGGTTTAAGGTGAGAGGGGCAAAGTTTAGAGGGGATGTGCGAGGCAAGTTCTTTACACAGAGGGTGGTGAGTGCCTGGAACTTGCTGCCGGGGGAGGTGGTGGAACCAGGTACGATAATGACGTTTAAGAGGCATCTTGACAAATACATGAATAGGATGGGAATAGAGGGATACGGTGCCCGGAAGTGCAGAAGGTTTTAGTTTAGGCAGGCATCAAGATCGGCGCAGGCTTGGAGGGCCGAATGGCCTGTTCCTGTGCTGTAATGTTCTTTGTTCTAGGACCAGGAGTAGGCCATTCAGCCCCTCAAGTCTGCTCCGCCATTCAACAAGATCGTGGGCGATCTGATTGTAACCTCAACTCCACATTCCCACGCACCCCCAATGACCTTTCACCACCCTTGCTTATCAATTTTATAATTCTTTAGGTTGAGTTCCTGTAGTTTCAATTGCTGCACTTTATGTGAGGGTCACAGATATATAAGCAAACTTACTTCAATGCTATAGGTTAAAGGATTGGTCAGGACAGCGGGAAACTTTTCTACACTTATTCCCAAAGTGCAGTAGTATCTTTTACGTTAACCACAGTTGGCAGAATTTCATGTTTCATCCCTAGGACGGCGCCTGTGACTGCAGTATTCCTCAGTACTGGACTGGATGTCACCCTCGATTATATAATCGGAGTAGTGATTGATTCCAACACCTCCTGACTCAGAAGTAATCTTAGCACCACTGATAAGGATGATACTAAAGTAAAAAGAAAAAAAAAGTCGAATAAATTGTTCAAAACGGTTGCAGAACATCCCGACCGGCGCCCAATTCAATTAACTACAAGGCCTACCAAGTTCACTGCTTTCCAGTGTACAATTAAAGCTGCACAGTTGGCTTCATGTGAAAATGCAACGCTCTTTATAAAGCTGAGCCTTAATGGCCAGGGAGGCCCCAAGATCCCATTTTCTTGTCTATACCGAGTTATCAACTCTCCTAATTTCTTATAAGTGATCCCGATGATCGACTGCGAGTCTACGGCGTCGGAGTGGGGACTGAGCCAGACAGAACAACAGTGCCCATTGCATCTCTGGATAATCGGTGTCCGTGCTCACGCATGAATTATGGTCCTGTCGGCTGAGATGCCAGAGCTAAATCATGGAATAGCACAGGTAAGTGCGTTTAGTAGTGGAGAAATTGGAGGGTGGAAATGTAAGACAAAATCGAGCGAAGTCTGCATATTTTATCGGCTTCACTGAGCCTCTGACATATATGATAAACAAAAAGCACTACACCAAGTGCCAGACCTTTGTAACATTAATGCATTAGAATATGTGGGAAGAGTGCAAGTTATAGTTATACGGTGAACTATATATAAGCTGTACCTGATCCCTGAAATACTTTCAAAGCTCATTTGTTCTGATTTCAAATCCACAGCAACTAAAAGAGAAAGGAGCGACTTTTGCCTGCAAAACCCGTAAGATGTGATAGGCTGTTATTTTTCTTTTACTGTATCCGACCAACGCAGTGGACTTACAGACTCCCAGACATACGACGAAACGCCCAATCCAGGATCCATGAATCGAACGATCTTTAAATTAAATCCACAAAATTCGAACTGGCTCCTGCGGATTGAAGGAGTCGAGGTGTGATTCTCATTCTCGGGAGTTTCGGAGCTGGGATGTTCCCGATGCTGGGTTGTCGTCATATTTTCTATTCTTTCTCCAGAATCTTTGTGGACCACTAGTGATTTGCATGAGATTGCCGCCAGGTATCGATTAGAAGAAATAATTGAACTTGCACTTATATATCAAGTTGCAAGCCTTCATGACGTCTTAAATCGTTTCACAGCCTATTATGCGCAGTCAGTTCTTAGGCAATCCTATGTAGCAGCCAATTTTGCGGACAGCAACGATTTGAGTAATCAGTTAAATATTGTTGACCAGGACATAGGAGAACAATGTCACGGGGGTCCATGTAAAGTCTTAAGTACTTAACTACTTATCTACTTTTCGGTTGAATTTGTAACGTAATCAGCTCCCCATTATCCCCCCCCCACCCCCGCCCCTACCCACCGCCCCCCCCCCCCCCCCCCCACCCCGTCTCCATTGGCGGATGATTCCATTCGTTCAGACATGACTCCGTTGGTAGCATTCTCGCCTCAGAATCAGAATGCTGTAGTTGATGTCCTCCTCCAAGGTTTTGAGCACAAAATCTAGACTCAGTGCAGTGCTGAGGGAAAACTGCACAGTTCAAGATGCCATCTTTTGAAAGAGACGTTAAAGGTCTCCCATCTCATGTGGACACAAACGATGACCTGACACTATTTCGAAACTCAACATGGAGTTGTTCCTGGTGACCTGGCCAATAATTACCCCCCAATTAACAACTAAAAACAGACTATCTGGTTATTGTTTCGTTGCTATTTGTGGTAGATTGCTGTGCACAAAGTGACTGCACGTTTCCTACATGACAACAGTGACTTCACTTCAAATAAATATATTTAAAGTAATTTAGGACATCCAGAAAGTCATACCATAAATGGAGGCTTTTCTTCTCTGCCTTAACTAGTTGAATCTAATCAGTCATTTCAAACTCCCTCTTCCGAAAGTGAGGATCTGCCTGTTCCCTTTCTGATATTGAATACCCCAGTAAGATTCCCATTGAGAGTATCCTCCAATGCAACACAAGGTTAACTGCTTCCTGATGAGAAAAGTCTCCAATTGGGAAGCCACGTTATTTTTAAGTGGGTTTAATGGCAATTAAAGACACATTTACATAAAAAGCTCCTAAGAGATAATGTCACGTGTATTTTCTGAATAATAGAGACGTGGTAGTGAATTTCACTTTTCATATCATGTCTCATTTACCACCGTTACCCAATTTCAGGATGGCGAAACGCCGATGAAGTATTGCAAAATTAATTTGGAAGAAAACAGGAGGAGAGCAAAAAATGGTGAGAGGACCTCAGCCAGAAAACACAGTAGCCACGATATGACGCTTAAATAACCCCACATTGCCAGGGATGTAAATTGCTGCTTGAATGGTAATAATAAGTGTTTATTGGATGTGATGTGCTGAGGCTGAGATTGTTATATACGTTTCTCCATAAGCTGATCAACAGGCTCTTGATCAGGCAACCGCGGTCAGAAGGGGCCATCATTAGTTCAACAAGCTACGTGGGGGAGCACCTCATGTTTCTTTTATATCAGGCATGTCAGAGAGAAACATTTTCGACCAGCTCGAATTGTAGCGATTGAAGACTGTAGGTCAATTACTGCAACCACAAAAAATGCACTTACACTGCGCTCCGTGCGTCAAAGCAGCTGAGAACAGAATATTGGAGAACTCCGAGTGCTGTCACCACCAGACATGAAATGTTAACGGAAAATGTAATGCAAACTGACATCGAAGAAAAATAAATACGTTAGAACGTACATTTATAGAGCGCCTCTCGTGATCCCAAAGTGTTTGTCAGCCTATGAGATACTTTTGAATTGTAGTCGCTGTTTCAATATTGACAATGCAAGAGCCGATTAACTCAAGCTGAGGTATTGCAGCAAATTAAAATAGCTACGATGGGAAATATTAACTCCAACATAACAACCCTATGGTGCGCGAGAAACCAGTCTCATCTGAGCACTACCAAGTGAGTATACTGCAGAGTATTTAGGGGACCCAAACCATGGCCATTCCTACTATAGCCGGGTATTTGAGGAATGCATCACGATTCTTAACCTTACAGAACGGCAGATACCGAATTCTAGCTTGAATGCTAGCTGACTCATATATTCGGCATATACAGGAGACATTGAGGCTAATATCCTGGGGTCCTCTACCATTCCTCCATGACTTCGGCAGATATCAAGTTTCCAGGGGCAACCGGGGTTTCTGCTGGAGTTCGGCGGCGGACCACGAGAATTCCTTCGCAAATGTACCCCTCATTCTACACACGAGTCACCAGACGCCACAATGCCGTACACGGATGTCATTGAAGCGTTGTATGAAGTTGAGAAAATGTGCATAAATTTTAGCCTTAGCTGCAGTCCACTGTAGTGGAGAAAAGCACAGTATTTGCTCCAGTTGCTGGTTTTCCCGTAATGCACCACATCAACATTGCCAATCGGGTGCCCACCCACAAACCAATGCTTGAACAGGCATGGATTTCATTATCTGAATATATAATATTGCGAGTCAGAACTGGGTTCGGTTGAAGGTGGAGCGGGATATGATTCTTACATATTGAGAGCATCAAGCGTATCTGATCTATTCTTGGCGTATTATGGATTGGACGTATTATGGATTAACCTATTGAAACCCTGACGCTGATGGTTCTGGATGGGTTAACATAGTACATCATAATATAAGAGCACGAGTAGGACATGTTACCCCTCAGCCTATTTCATCATTCAACAAGATCACGGATGACCATGGTGCTGAGACTCTTTCAACAGCACCTTCCAAACCCACAACTCTACCATCAAGAAGGACAAAGGGAGTAGACGCATGCGAACACCACCACCTGCAAGCCCCGTCCAAGTCACACACCATCCTGACTTGGAACTATGCCACCGTTCCTTCACTGTTATTGAGCCAAAATCCAGAAACTCCCTTCCTAACAGCACTGTAGGTGTACCTACACCACATGGACTGCAGTGGTTCAAGGAGGTCACTCACTACCACCTCCTCAATGGCAAACCGGAAGGGGAGCCTTGCCAGCGATGTTCACATCTCAAGAATGAATATAAAGCTCTGTCCGCCGGCTTTGGATCCATATTCCATAGCCACAGCAACCTTTGCAGGAGAGAGAATTCCAGATTCATGCTACCTTTTGTGTGAAAATGTGCTTCTCGACGTCACCTCTGAATGGTCTAACTCTATTTATTTAGAGATACAGCACTGAAACAGGCCCTTCGGCCCACTGAGTCTGTGCCGACCAACAACCACCCATTTATATTAATCCTACATTAATCCCATATTCCCTACCACATCCCCACCATTCTCCTACCTATACTAGGGGCAATTTACAATGGCCAATTTACCTCTCAACCTGCAAGTCTTTGGCTGTGGGAGGAAACCAGAGCACCCGGTGGTAACCCACGCGGTCACAGGGAGAACTTGCAAACGCCGCGCAGGCAGTACCCAGAACTGAACCCGGGTCACTGGAGCCGTGAGGCTGCGGTGCTAACCATTGCAACACCCTAATTTTAAGGTAATGCAGCTTTGTTCTGGTCTCCTCCACCAGACAAAATAGTTTTTCTATGTGTACGCTATCAAGTCCCTTAACCATCTTAAACACCTCAATTGGATCACTCCTTAATCTTTTATACTCAAAGGCATACAATATTAGTCTATGCAACCTATCATCATAACAAATTCTTTCAGCTCTATTATTATTCTTGTGAATCTGCGTTGCACCCTCTCCAGGGCCATTTTATCCTTCATGAGATATATTGTCCAGATCTGAATGCAGTACTCTAAATGGGATCTAACCAAAGCTTTGTATAACTGTAACATAGCTTTCACCTGTCCTCCAGTCCACTTGCAATAAAAGCCAACATTCCAATAGCCGTTTTCAACACCTGACCACAAGCTTTTGGAGATTTATGCTCTTGGAAACCCAAATCTCTCAGTTCATCATTTCTCACTATTTGGAGATTAATCTATCTTTCTTAGGCCGAAAGTGGATTATCTCATACTTCCACAAGTTGAACTCAATCTGTCCCAGCTTTGCCCACTCAATCAATCTATCAATGCCCCGTTGTAACTTTCTACTCCAATCTACACTATACACAACGGCACTTTGGTCTCCTTTGCAAATTTGTAGTCGTCGAATAACCTTGATAGAGCAGACACGTGGGAGTCCTAAAGCCCCGGCTCAGTTAACCCAGTTCCTCTAGAATGGAACTCGCAGCTTGCACCTGTGCTCCTTGTTCCCTAACATCACAAAGGGAAAATACCCATGGATAAACAGCAGCGCTGAATCAACCCTGCATAATGGTAACAAGTCGTCTTTAGTAACTGAAATGTAAGAATGCAGAGGAAGATCGGAGCACGAAGGGGGAAGCATAAAGGCACGATTTGGTAACTATTTTGTTTTCATATTGGTGTAAAGCACAGCACACGTAAGTGAAAGGATATCGAATACATTGAAACATTATACATACCAGAACGACGCTCCTTTATTTAATGTTAATTTTGAGCTACATTTCTTTCTGTGACGACAGAACAAAACACACAAGTTGATGTCCTTGAATAAACGACTACATTTGATGACATTGTTTCTCAACCTTTTCGCCCGTGCAATGTGCAAACTACTCCTCATTTTAGCACTCCATTGATGAAAAGTGAATCTAATATTGCTCACGTGCCTTCTTACTGGGCGGGGGTCTCGTAAACTGCAGGCTGCGTACCTCCATTGATAACAACACTTCAGGTTCCAATAACAATGCTTCTGACTGCAGTTGCTCTGGGTCTGATACATTCGAACAGCTCTTTCTGTCATTTGAGCAAGGTGTGAAGTGGGTTCAGGGCTCTGGCTGACCCAAGGGCCAAGCAAAGGTCTTCCTGCGAAGTGCTGTATTATTTGTTCTGCATATCTCCTTCCAGTTTCAGATATGCCAATACATTGAGTTCGGACAGGACAGGGATGTCTTGATGTCTGCCAGAACAGTAATGTCATGCGACGTAAAATACTCTCATTGTGTCGGTGCTAGCTGCCCATGGAACAAACTGACTTCCATTATTGCCGGCATGAGTGAATGCATCGCTGCAGTTATCATAGCATCTGTCATTGGCTCAGGGAAAGCTGCTGTGCAGGCAATTATACATATGGGACTTCTTTCAAGTTAATGATGCCGAAGTCCAGTGCCTCAGTCAACACCCAATGAGATAGCCAACGTCTCGGTAGGTAACAGTCCCGGCGGCATCAGTAACAGATTCCAGTCAAGACCATTGAAGTTTGCAACTCCTTGCAATTCTGAAGGGCCATTGATCCGCTTACCCTTCAAATGGAACACTCATCACTTCTGTAATTTGTGTTTGTGTTCATTTGGGCTTAGAAATATAGAACCTTATAAAGACTTACGGCATCGATGAAGGCCATTCGGTGCATCATCTCCATGCTGGCCGGTAAAGAGCTATCCAGTCTAATCCCACCTTCCAGTTCTTCGTCCGTAGCCCTGTAGGTTACAGCACTTCAAGTGCATATCCAAGTTTTTGTTTAAATGTGATCAGGTTTTTGTCTCTACCACCCTTTCAGCAGTGAATTCCACCCTTTCAGCAGTGAATCCCAGACCGCCACCACTCTCTGGGTCAAAACATTCCTCCTCAACTCCCCTCTACTCTTCCAATTACTTAAACATCTGTGCCCTGGTTATTGACCTATTTACTAACGGAAATAGATCATTCCTATCCATTCTACCTAGGCCCATCATAATGTCATACATCTCAACTAAATCTTCCTTTCGCCTCCTCTATTCCAAAGAAAACAAACCCAGCCATTCCAATCTTCTTTCAGAGCTAAATTGTGGCAACCTCCTTATGAATCTCTGCTGTACTCTTCCCAGATTGATCACATTCTTACTGTAATGCAGTGAGCAGGACTGTAAGCAGTACGCCAGCTGCATCAAACTAGTGTTTTCGAGAGTTGTATAGTGGGGAAAGTCTTTGCTCGAGTCGCTCTGAACAGGCTCCAGAAGCTGGCCGAGCGCGTCTACCCTGAGGCACAGTGTGGCTTTCGTGCAGAGAGATCGACTATTGACATGCTGTTCTCCCTTCGTCAGATACAGGAGAAATGCCGTGAACAACAGATGCCCCTCTACATTGCTTTCATTGATCTCACCAAAGCCTTTGACCTCGTCAGCAGACGTGGTCTCTTCAGACTACTAGAAAAGATCGGATGTCCACCAAAGCTACTAAGTATCATCACCTCATTCCATGACAATATGAAAGGCACAATTCAACATGGTGGCTCCTCATCAGAGCCCTTTCCTATCCTGAGTGGTGTGAAACAGGGCTGTGTTCTCGCACCCACACTTTTTGGGATTTTCTTCTCCCTGCTGCTTTCACATGCGTTCAAATCCTCTGAAGAAGGAATTTTCCTCCACACAAGATCAGGGGGCAGGTTGTTCAACCTTGCCCGTCTAAGAGCGAAGTCCAAAGTACGGAAAGTCCTCATCAGAGAACTCCTCTTTGCTGACGATGCTGCTTTAACATCTCACACTGAAGAATGCCTGCAGAGTCTCATCGACAGGTTTGCGTCTGCCTGCAATGAATTTGGCCTAACCATCAGCCTCAAGAAAACGAACATCATGGGGCAGGATGTCAGAAATGCTCCATCCATCAATATTGGCGACCACGCTCTGGAAGTGGTTCAAGAGTTCACCTACCTAGGCTCAACTATCACCAGTAACCTGTCTCTAGATGCAGAAATCAACAAGCGCATGGGTAAGGCTTCCACTGCTATGTTCAGACTGGCCAAGAGAGTGTGGGAAAATGGCGCACTGACACGGAACACAAAAGTCCGAGTGTATCAGGCCTGTGTCCTCAGTACCTTGCTCTACGGCAGCGAGGCCTGGACAACGTATGCCAGCCAAGAGCGACGTCTCAATTCATTCCATCTTCGCTGCCTTCGGAGAATACTTGGCATCAGGTGGCAGGACTATATCTCCAACACAGAAGTCCTTGAAGCGGCCAACATCCCCAGCTTATACACACTACTGAGTCAGCGGCGCTTGAGATGGCTTGGCCATGTGAGCCGCATGGAAGATGGCAGGATCCCCAAAGACACATTGTACAGCGAGCTCGCCACTGGTATCAGACCCACTGGCCGTCCATGTCTCCGTTATAAAGACGTCTGCAAACGCGACATGAAATCGTGTGACATTGATCACAAGTCGTGGGAGTCAGTTGCCAGCATTCGCCAGAGCTGGCGGGCAGCCATAAAGACAGGGCTAAATTGTGGCGAGTCGAAGAGACTTAGTAGTTGGCAGGAAAAAAGACAGAGGCGAAAGGGGAGAGCCAACTGTGCAACAGCCCCAACAAACAAATTTCTCTGCAGCACCTGTGGAAGAGCCTGTCACTCCAGAATTGGCCTTTATAGCCACTCCAGGCGCTGCTTCACAAACCACTGACCACCTCCAGGCGCGTATCCATTGTCTCTCGAGATAAGGAGGCCCAAAAGAAAAAAAAAAGAAAGGATGACCTTCCTGCTCTTATACTCTCAGCCTTTACCAATAAAGAAAAGCATCCAGTATGCCTTCTTGACCAACTTACATAAGTGTCCATCTACCTTCAGGGATCTGTAAATATATACCCCAAGGTCCCTCTGTTCCCCTACAGTTTTCAGAATCCTACCATTTATTGTGTTTTCCCTTGCCTTGTTTGTCCTCCCCAAATGCATTACCTCACACTTCTCTGAATTGAATTCCATTTGCCACTCTTCCGCCCATCTGTCAAGTTCATTGATATCTTACTGCAATCTGCAGCGTTCTTCCTCATTATCAAACAGACGACAAATTTGTATATCATCTTCAAATTTCTTTACAAGTCAGTCCAAAACATCAATGTTGTCCATGTCTTGCAGCACGCGGGTACAAATTGCTTTGTTACCTGAGAAATTGCGAGTCGAACTGAAAACTGCAAAATCACGAATGAAAATCCCACTTTCTGACCTTATAATGGAGGGTGGGTCATTGATTAAGCAGCTGAAAATAGCTGGGCCCAAAACACTGTCTTGAGGAACCCCTGCAGCAATGTCCTTGGGATGAGATGACGGACTGAATATTGTGGCTGACAGTGAAGTCCCACCACCAGGGATAAAAATGGGAACCGACTCCACTGCTGCCAGTGGCAGGATCTTGGGACCACTGCTGAGGCTGCAGCAGCAGGAGGAGAGTGCCTCAATGGCTGGAAACCTTAACGAGGGGTAGGTGTTGTTCAGGGCAGCCAGGGCCAGGCAGGCATGGCCTTCCATGGACTATGACGTGCCCATGAAGGACAGCCCCCCACCAGAACCTGCTGGGACAGCACTAGGTTTCACCAGGTAGTCTCCCCATGCAGCAGCATGCCCTCCCGACGCCAGCAAAATGCCCTTAATTGGCCATTTAAGTGGTTCAATTGGCTGCCAGGCAGGGGGCCAAGCCGCCAACATTCCTGCCACTGGCAATGTGTCATAACAGCGGGAAGCCATTGAGCTCCCCTCCAGACGCCTTACCCCACTATTTTGCCAGCCATCCTGCCTTCTGGCCGATCGACAATGGGATGGGAAAAGTCAGTCTGATGTGTCTGCAACAACCACTAATATCTTCCTTTGTGTCAGCTATGGTTTCATTCACTGGAGAATTTTCTGCATGATGCCCATTAACTGCAGTCTTACAAGCTGTCACACCCGGTTAAAGATTTGTGTTCTTGTTGATTGCTGTTCTGGTTGGGCCAAACCTGTAATCAACTCTCCAGCCGAGTGATCCTGGTGGAACACAAAAATAATCGTCAGTGAACACGTGAGTTAGCGACGTTGAAGACCACTTTTTATAGATTGAGGGCTAGTTGTTTTGCAGGGAATTAGCTGAGATGCATTTGTCCTGCTTTTTATGGACAGGCCATAGCTAGGTAATGTTCAACATTGTCACATAGATGCCCAGTGTTGTAGCTTTACTGAAAGAGTTCAGCTAGAGGTGTGGCTGAATCTGGAGTCTTCAGCCCGACAGTCGGAATGCGGTCAGGACTTAAAAACGTTTTTGTGTCGAGAGCGTTTATCAGTTTTGTTTTATAGAACGTGGAGTGAATCGAATTGGCTGAAGAATGGTATCTATAGTCTGAGTGACCTCAGGGGAGGCCGAGAAGAATCATTCATTTGGCGGAGATGGTTGTGAATACTTCAGCCTTGTCTTATAGTTTGTGCTGGGTTCTGTCATTATTCGGAATCAAAATGTTCATGGTGCTTCTCATCCCGTCAGTTGGTTAATCGTCAACCACGATTTGATGTGGCACAAAAGCAGAACGTTGCCCTGATCGGTTGACTGTTGTATCATCCAGCTCTGTCAATGGCATGCTGTATCTGCTGTATAGCATGTATGAATCTGGTGTAGCCTCATCAGGTTGGCACCTGCACGTATGTTCTAAGAACACAAGAAATAGTAACAGGAGTAGACATAATGCATGTCGAACCTGTTCTGCCAATCAATAAAATCACGGCTGATCTTTGACTTCAATTTTACTTTCCTGCCTGCTCCCCATATCTGTTGATTTCCTGAGAGATCAAAATATGTCCATCTCAGTCTTAAATATATTCAATGATGGAACATCCACAACCCTCTAGGGTAGAGAAATCCATGAAATTTCTCCTCATCTCAGTCCTAGATGATCGGCCTCTTATCCTAAGATTGTGCCGCCGTGTTCTGGATTCCCCAACTAGGGGAAACAACCTCTCAGTGTCTACCTTACCAAGCCCCTTCATAATCTTGTATGTTTCAATGAGATATCGCATAAAAACATACGATTTATGAGCAGAAGTAGGCCATTCGGTCCTCAAGCCTGCTCCGCCATTCAATAAGATCATGGCTGATTTGTTTGCGTTCCGAATTCCACACTCTCAGATACCCCCAATAACCCTTGATTCCCTTGCCTAACAAGAATCTATCTACTTCCACATTTAAAATATTCAATGACCCCGCCACCACCACCTTCTGAGGCAGAGAGTTCCAAAGTCGCACAACCCTCTGAGAGAAAAAAATGCTCCTCATGTCAGTCCTAAAAGGACCACCCCTAATTTTAAAGCAGTGCCCTCTAGTTCTTGACATACCACCAAGAGGAAACATCCTTTCCACATTCACTTTGTCTAGATAATTCAGGATCTTATAAACTTCAAACAAGTCTCCCTTCACTCTTCTAAACTCCAGTGAAAACAATACCAGTTTGTCTAACCTTTCCTCAAAACACAACCCGCTCATTCCAGGTATCAATCTAGTAAACCTCCTCTGAACGGCCTCCAATGAATTTACATCCTTCCTTAAATAAGGAGACCAAACCTACACACAGTATTCAAGATGTGGTCTCACCAATACCCTGTATAACTGAAGCATAACATCCTTACTTTTATTTTCAATTCCTCTCGTAATAAAGGATAGCATTCCATTAACCTTCTTTATTACTGCTGTACCTGCATACTAACTTCTTGTGACTCCTGTATTAGAACACCTAAATCCCTCTGCACTTCGGAATTCTGCAGTTGATCTCCATTTAAGTAATACTCTGCTTTTTTATTCTTCCTGCCAAAGTGAACAATTTCACATTTTACCACCTTATATTCCATCTGCCAGATTTTTGCCCACTCACTCAACCTATCTATATCAATCTGTAACCTCCTTATGTCCTCTTCACAACATACTTTCCTACCTAGCTTTGTGTCATCTGCAAATTTAGCTACCATGCCATTGCTTCCCTCATCGAACTCATTGATATAAATTGTAAAAGGTTGAGGCCCCAACAAAGACTCCTACGGGACTCCAGTGGTCACATCATGCCCATCAGAAAAGGACTCATTTATACATACTCTCTGTTTTCTGCCAGCCAGCCAATCGTCTATCCATGCTAATATGTTACCCCCTACACCATGAGCTGCTACTTTGTGCAATAACCTTTTATGTGGCACCTTGTCAAATGCCTTCTGGAAATCCAAGTCCAGTAAACCAATGGGCTCCCCTCTCATTCTTCTAAACTCCAGAAAATATTGACATAATTTACTCGGCCTCTTATCTTTGGAGAACACTGTCATGCCAGGGACTAATCTAGTTAACCATTGCTGTGCTGCCTCCATTGCAGGTATAGCCTTCCTTAAATATGGACACCAAACTGTGCACAATACTCCAAGTGTGGTCTCACTGAAGCCCTGTAAAAATGTAGCAAGACCTCTTTATACGGCTCCTTTAAACTATTAAAAGAGAAAATAGTGAAAATATTCAGCAGGTTTGGAAACACCTGTGGAGAGAGACAGGGTTAACTTTTGAGATCAATGATCTGCCATCACAGCACTTCGTTTTTTTTCCAGATCTCCAGCATCTGCAGTAGTTTGTTTTTTGTCATCGTTAAACTATGTTTGGTCATCTGGCTTGCTGAAAATGGAAGACTGAGGGGTATGCCAAGTCGCAAGGTAGATTGTGGTGGATATCACTCTGCTGCTCATGGCCCAAAATGCCTCATGTATGTGTTTTGTGAGGTACCCACATCTGTTCTTAATCCATCCCACCTCTCACAGAGTTACTGCCGTATGGCATGATGTAATGGCTGAAAATTTCAGGATCTAAAAATTCTCGGGCTTTGACACCATTTCTGGGTTCTTACCTGATTGCATCTGCGGTCTACCCTCCGGCCCAATCTTACAAGAGCCAGCCAACAGGCTGCCTCCATGTTTGCCATCTAATTGAAGAGGGTGGGCGGGTTCAGGAGGTGGGATTTGGAAGATGGGAGACCCATTTAGAGAGCGCCCAGCAGTCTGAAATTTGGCTAAAGGTATAGTGCCTCTATGGACTGTGGAGTGCATGAGAGAGAGGAGAAGGATGAAGGGTTCTAATAAAGGATCACTGACCTGAAACGTTAACTCTGCTTCTCTCTCCACAGATGCTGCCAGTCCTGCCGAGAATTGCCAGCAAAATTTGTTTTTATTTCAGATTTCCAGAAATTGCAGTATTTTGCTTTTATTATAGAAGGATGGAGGGCCAGCGTGGAATGACAGTCCCAAGATTTAATGACTCCGCCCTGGAGATCATGGTGGAGGCGGTGAGGGCCCAGAGAAATATCTTGTTCCCGAAGAGTGGGAAGAGAAAGCCAGCTGCCATAACAAAGGAGGCATGGCTGGAGGTGGCACACAAGCTGTCACACAGTCTGATGAGGTGTACATGGATCCAGTTCTGGAAGCGATTCAATGACCCTGCTGATGTCTGGGAAAGTGAGTGGCTTAAAACCCTCATGTGCACACTTGAAGGATTGCAAAGTTCAGCAACACTCCGCACTGCAATGCTTCAGTGTAAACAAATACCACCAATGCCGAGACTTCATTTTCCAGAACTGCTCCCTGACCAATAGAAGTGCTCCTACGACAGCCAGTCATGGAAGATGTGAGAATGGCAGTGGTTAGCACCGCAGCCTCACAGCTCCAGCGACCCGGGTTCAATTCTGGGTACTGCCTGTGTGGAGTTTGCAAGTTCTCCCTGTGTCTGCGTGGGTTTCCTCCGGGTGCTCCGGTTTCCTCCCACAGCCAAAAGACTTGCAGGTTGATAGGTAAATTGGCCATTATAAATTGCTGCTAGTATAGGTAGGTGGTAGGGTAATATAGGAACAGGTGAGGATGTGGTAGGAATATGGGATTAGTGTAGGATTAGTATAAATGGGAGGTTAATGGTCGGCACAGACTCGGTGGGCCGAAGGGCCTGTTGCAGTGCTGTATCTCTAAATCTAAAAAATCTAAAAATCTAAATGGCACCATGACATGAACGGTCTGAGAAGCATTTCATGGTTCAACGATTCTGCAGATCTAGATGGCAGCCCTCTCATTCATGACACTCTTACTTTTCACAACGCAGAAGAAGAGAAGACACAAAGCCCGGGAAAGGAATGCACTGAAGGTGGAGTGCCCCTACTGTCAGTCCTAACACCAATGTAAGAGGAGGCCCTGAAGATTGGTAGCATCTTAGCAGGGCTGGCAGTCTTGGAGGGCAAAATGGGTGTGTCCCAGAGAGCGGGTGAAAACTTAAAGTCTGAATCATTTAACTGGTTTGAAACAGCTAGCTCATCTTTGCCTTTGTATCCATATACTGTCATTTGAAAAATAGCTAGAAGTGTGCAGAAGTGGGCAATCAATGGCGGGGCCCTCATGGACAATTCAACCCAGAGGACGACAGCTATGGGCATCTTTTTTGCGAGAGCAGGGGAACAAGCAAACTGCCTCCTGTTCGGCCTCAGCCACAAGGATAACACGTAGAAGATGCAAAAGAGAACACTGAAGCTGCAGTAGCATTGATATGCGACTTGGATAAATTTCCTTAGGTATCTGTGAAATATATAAGCATCATTTGAATGAAGATGCTAATGTTGACAACAGGATAAGTGTCATGTGGTTCATTGTGGTGAGAGTTGCGAGCCTCACTAACTGAGGTATTCTCTAAGCCGCAGGGCCAGTGCTAGAGAAAGAGCAGGAGCTCACGAATAAGGCAGCACAGGCCGCAGAGGGTGAGCTAAAATCTGAAGATGCGCCACCACAAGAGTCAAGAGCACCCTTCGCCAGCGCAGATGCATGCACTTTGGTGGGTCATCGGTCACGTGTAGAAAGGTTGGCACAAAGTGTGCACCATGTCACATGTTAGCAGGCGCAGGTGAAAAAAACAGTGGAATCTGTAAGCAGTCCCTATCGGAGAGCAAAGGACAGCACATGCAATGCTCAGTTCGCAGGAGAAGTTGAGCACACAGAGGCGGGAACATGCTGGGCTACCAGCCCGATGCGCTGCATTCTAAATTTCTACGCCCCTACTCCCTGCCTCCAATACCTCCTCAACAGGATAGGAAAGTTCCTGCCATTGTGCCCTCAGTGTGAAAGACTAATTCTCCACAACGACGAGGTGGTGTTCATTCCTTCCAGAACCTCCATGGGTTGACATAGATATGTGATCTGATGCAGGACTGCAAAACTGGAGATTAGACCCTCATATTGCTTTGCTCGCCAATTGCCCATCTGGCAGGTATGCCCTTCAAGGTCTGGCCAGCTCGTTCAATGGCAGTACTGCCAAACCACTTTAGGTGGTGAGCACGGTATTCCCCCATCTGTGCCCTTGCTATGCTCAATGCTTCCTGCAAATGTGTTCAATGTGGAGAAGTACTGCTTCATCAGCTGACAGAACGTGGTAGGTGGTAGTCTGCAGGAGGTTTCTTGTCTATGTTTGGTGCTAGAGTCCATATTGACGAATGTGAGGATAACTCTATCCTAACTGTATACATTTGTGCCCATATCCGTTGGTAGGACAGGCAATGGCAAAGGCTACCCACCCAGCAGTGATGGAGTCTGGAATATCGTCTGATAGGTAGGATTATTAGGCGTTTGCTTGAGTACTCTGTGGGATATCTCTGGCAGCTTTGGTACCGGTCCTCTGGCCTGGTTGTGCTTTCCACCGCATTCGATGTTTAGATCACAGAAGAACATTCCCAGTATCACATATGCTAGACTTCAGCCAATTTGATTCACTCCGTGTGATATCAAGAAACGATTGAAGGCATTGGATCTTGCAAAGGTTATGGGCCCTGGCAATATTCCAGCGATAGTACTGAAGACCTGTGCTCCTGAACTTGCTGCGCCCCTAGCCAAGCTGTTCAAGTACAACTACAACACAGGCATCTACCCAGTAATGTGGAAAATTGCCCAGGTATGTCCTTTACACAAAAAGCAGAACAAGTTCAACCCGGCCAACTACTACCCCATTGGTTTACTCTCAATAATCAGTAAAGTGATGGAAGGTGTCGTCGACAGTGCTATCAAGCAGAACTTGTTTATCAATAACTTGCTCACTGACGCTCAGTTTGAGTTTTGCCAGGGCCACTCAGCTCCTGACCTCATTATGAACTTGGTTCAAACATGGACAAAAGAGCTGAACTCAAGAGATGAGGGGAGAGTGACTGCTCTTGACATCAAGGCAGCATTTGACCGAGTATGCCACCAAGGAGCCCAAGTAAAACGGTAGTCAATGGGAATCAGCGGGAAGGCTCGCCTCTGGTTGGAGTCAAACCTAGCGCAAAGGAAGGTGGTTGTGGTTGTTGGAGGTCAATTATCTCAGCTCAGAACATCACTGCAGGAGTTCCTCAGGGTAGTGGCCTAGGCCCAACCATCTTCAGCTACTTCATCAACGACCTTCCTTCAATCATAAGGTCAGAAGTGGGGATGGTCGCTGATGATTGCACAATGTTCCGCTCCATTCACGACTCCTCAGATACTGAAGCAGTCCATGTAGAACCGCAGGAATACCTGGACAATATGCAGGCTTGGGTTGATATGTGGCAAGTAACATTTGTGCCGCACAAGTGCCAGGCAATGACCATCTCCAACAAGAGAGAATCTAACCATCTCCCCTTGACATTCAATGGCATTACCATCACTGAATCCCCCACTATCAATATCCTGAGGGTTACCATTGACCAGAAACTGTACTGGAGCAGCCATATAAATACCGTGGCTGCAAGAGCAGGTCAGAGGCTAGGAACCCTGCAACGAGTAACTCACCTCCTGACTCCCCAAAGCCTGTCCATCATCTACCAGGCACAAGTCAGGAGTGTGATGGAATACTCTCCACTTGCCTGGATGGGTGAAGCTCCCACAGTACTCAAGAAGCTCGACGCCATCCAGGACAGGGCAGCCACTTCATTGGCACCCCATCCAAACACATTCATTTCCTCCACTACCAACGCCCAGTATACGCAGAAGTGTATACCATCTGAAAGATGCACTGCAGCAACTCACCAAGGCTCCTTACACATCACATTCCAAACCTGTGACCTCTACACCTAGAATGACAAGGGCAGCAAATGCATGGGAACACCGCCACCTGCAAGTTCCACTCCAAGCCACACACCATCCTGACTTGGAACTGTATTTCCATTCCTTCACTGTCGCTGGGTCAAAATCCTGGAACTACCTTCCTAACAGCACTGTGGGTGTAGCTACCCAACATGGGCTGCAGTGGTTCAAAAAGGCAGCTCACCATCACCTTCTCAAGGGCAATTAAGGATGGGCAATAAATACTGTCCTAGCCAGCGATGCCCTCATCCCATGAATAAATGAAAAAATGAGTGGTCTGTCGGTTTTATTCATTATAGTCATGTGCTATAACTGCAAGGACTTCTGGGCCATTTAAGTAAAGCGTTAACCAGGTTGGTGAAGTACCTGAGATATGGATAGTCTGAGTAACGAGGTCAGGTTTCATTTCTTTAAGGACATTAGCGGGTGGGGTTTTAGAGCAAACCCTCGTGACTTTTACTGATGCCAGCTCTTTTTTACAGATTAATCCAGCATATTTTAAACTGAATTCAAATTCGCAAACTGCACTGGTAGCTTTTGAACTCACATTCATCTGGTAGCATAACCACAAGAATAGACAAACCCCTGCATGCATATCTTAACGTATTCCAGACATAGGCGAATTATCCGGGCTGTTGGCAGTATGCTTAAAGGTGCATGCACTTCTTCCGGATGCTGCATTCTTTCATTATGCACTAGTTGGCGCAGGTCTAGCCATTCTGTGGCTAAACGCTGCCATCAAACATTTTGAATTTTAGATTGAATATAGATGAATTTTGCAATGAAGCAAGCTAGTGAGGTTAAAAAAAGTACCTAGTGGCTATGATGTCCATGAAATAGGGGAGTCGACATTTAAAAGATTTTCGCAGAATCAAAGTCACAGTAATAGATCTAATTAAGTCTGCATACTAAAGCAAAATGTTAAGAAAATATGTTCTCTAAGCTACCAAAACTGAATTAAGGAATGCTAAATGCATACTTGCTAATTTAACTGCACGCTCTAGAAACAAAAGTTGCTAGCAGTTGACTTAACCAATATCACAGTCACCGGTATGAAGTAACAAGCTCCTAAATATTAAACGTAAAGCTTTAGGTTTAGCTACCGGATAGGCTAATGAACCCAAGCAGACATTAAATTTGGATTTATCACCTAATTGACAACTTAATACTTTAAATACAAGAATACAAGAAATAGGAGCAGAAGTAGACCATATGGCCCATCGAGCCTGCTCCACCATTCAATACGATCATGGCTTCAATTCTACTTTCCTGCCCACTCCCCATATCTCCTGATTCCCTGCAATATCAAATCTATCTATCCCATCCTTAAATGTATTCAATGATGGAGCATCCACAACCCTTCCAAAGATTCACCACCCTTTGAGTGAAGTAATTTCTCTTCATCTCAATCCTGAATGATTGACACCTTATCCTGAGACTGCGTCCCTGTGTTCTCGAACAATCTCTCAGCTTCTACCCTATCAATCCCTTTCAGAATCTTGTATGTCTCAATAAGATCGCCTCATCATTCTAAACTCCAAAGAATATAGACCCAATAGGACAACCCCCTCATCCCAGAGACCAATTTTGTAAATACTGTGTGATTTAACACATTTTTTGATTGAAGATCAGAAGGGACATCATCTTACAGTAATAAAAATAGAAAATTCTGGAAATTGTCAGCTGGTCAGGCAGCATCTTTGGAGAAAGAAAGAGAGTGAATGTTCAAGTCCATGACTTTTTATGAGAACATGCTATGTGATATGACTGAATGGCTTTGAACGGATTCTAATGGAAGGTCATCCACCTGAAACGTTATCTCAGTTTGAAAGGCTGGCTCGGGTCTGCAAATGAAACCCCACCCGAGCCCGACATAACCACCACATCCGGCCCTGCCGAGTCCTTGCCCCTGATCCGACCCGACCGGACCACGGGAATGTTCAATTAACCTAGCTTCCGTTTTTCACTTTTTAAGCTTGTGCAGATAAGCAACAAAAACTGTAACTGGACTTGAAAGTTTGTTTAAAAAGTACATTAAGATTGGAGCCACGTACGGGAGATGATAGTATGTGTTTGACCCGACGCGCGAACCGAACACATGTCGTCGGATCCCATCGGGTTCGGGTCAAGTAGCCATGCTCTACTCTGTTTCTCTCTTCATAAATGTTGCCTGACCTGCTCAGTACTTCCAGCATTTTCAGTTTTTATTTCAGATTTCTAGCATCGGCAGCATTTTTTTCTTTTGTATTAGTGTTCATTCTACAAATTGTACATTCCAAGCATAGCATTGTGTGGACAATATAATTTGATCGTCATATTTTTATTGCCATGGTCGTGGTTATATTTATTTGTTGTACCATTGCCCACGGTGCTAGATGCAGCATGGAGTACTCTCTAGGTTCTCCTAGCAAAACAAAAGGATATCAACCTTCCATCTTTGGACTGAAGCGATTATGAGTAGATATTGCTTGAAATTTTCCAGAGGTGTTATTAAAACTGAGTTTTAGCAGAACTGCTAAATATTGATTAAAAAACGAATAGTTATTGCTAAGAAATATGGGTGCAGGCTTTTGAAATATGGTACAATTAGGACATAATAACATAAGAAATATGAGCAGGAGTAGATGATGTGGCTGCTCGAGCCTGCTCAATAATTCAATGAGATAATAGCTGAACTTCACTTTTTTGCCTGATCCACATATCCTTTGATTCTTTCGTGCCCAGAATGCCATCGATGCCAGTCTTGAATTTTCTTATCGACTGAGTTCCAACAGCCCTCTTGGGTGGAGAATTCTAAAGACTCAAACCCAATAAAAAAAACTTCTTAGGGCTTTGACAGGGTAGATGCTGGGAGGATGTTTTCAGTGGCTACGGCATTTAGAGCTAAAGGTTACAATCTTAGAATAGGGAGTTGGCCATTTAAGTCTGTGATGAGGAGAAACTTCTGTATGCAAACCGTTGTTAACTTTGGAATTCTCTACCATAGCAAGATGTGGATAATCAGTCATTGAGTATATGAAAGTCAGAGATCAATAAATACTTAGGAAATCAAGAGGTATGGGAAGCTGTAGCCGAGGTACAAAATCAGCCAATCTTACTGAATGGCGGAACATGCTGGAGGGACCAAATGACCTACTCCTGCTCCGATTTCTTATTTTCTTATGTAGCCCTTGAAGTGAAGAAATTCCCCTCATTTCAGTCCCACTTGGCCAGCCTCTTAATTTGAGACTATGAACCCTGGTTCTAGCCTCTGCAACCAGGGTAAACAGTGACTCAGCATCTGCCCACTCAAGAATTGCGTATGTTTCAATGAAATTGCTTCTCATTCTTCTAAACTCCAGAGAATATAGGCCCATTCTACTCAATCTCACCTCATAGCACAGCACTTTCATCTCAGGAATTAATCTAGCAAAGCCTTATTACGTCCCACCTAAGGAAAGTATATCCTTCCTTAGGTAAGGAGGCTAACCTTTGCTCTAGCCATAGTCCTGAAGGATCATCAGCATCTCTCCCCACTCGAGAGAGACAGTTGGTGATTTGTAAGTAAGGTGAGGAGGCAGGCCTCCATGAACTACCACAGCTGGCATGGTGATTAAACCCATTCTGCTGGCATCTCTCCTGCATCACACTCGAACCGTCTCGCCAACTGAGCTAACTGACCCCCTGGCCAACACTGTACATAATATTCCAGGTGTGATCTCACCAAATTCCTATGCAATTGCAGCAAAACCTCCTCACTCATATACTCCAACCTGTTGAATTAAAAGCTAACATACAATTTGCCTTTGTAATCGCTTGTATGGTAACTTTTCTGCGATTCATTTACAAAGACACCCAAATCCCTCTAAACACCTAACATTAACTGGTCTCTCAACTTGAAAAGATCTTGCTTTTTCATTCTTCTCACTGAAGTGGATAATTACACGATTACCCACATTATGCTCCATCTACCAGTTTCTTGCCCAATCACAAGTCGTGGGAGTCAGTTGCCAGTGATCGCCAGAGCTGGCAGGCAGCAATAAAAGCGGGGCTAAAGTGTGGCCAGTCGAAGAGACTTAGCAGTTGGCAGGAAAAAAGACAGAAGAGCAAGGAGAGAGCCAACTGTGTAACAGCCCCGACAATCAATTTTATCTGCAGCACCTGTGGAAAAATCTGTCGCTCTAGAATTGGCCTTTATAGCCGCTCCCGGCGCTGCTTCACAAACCACTGACCACCTCCAGGCACTTACCCATTGTTTCTAGAGACAAGGAGGCCAAATAAGAAGACTTAAGTGGTCTATATCCATTTGCAGTTCTTTGTAACCGCCATCATAGTTTACTTTCCCACCTAGCTTCTGTACCTGCAACAAAGTTGGATGTATTACATTTAGTCCCTCACCTAAGTCACTGATATAGATTGTAAATAGCTGAGCGACGTTCACTGAGTCCTGGGACACTCCATTAGTTGCAATCTACCATCCCAAAAATGATCCATTCATTCTTACTCAGTCTTCTGTCTGTTAACCTATACTCAATCCATGCTTATATATTACCCCTTATCCCTTGAGCTTTAGTCTTGTGTAACAAACTCTCGTATGGTACCTTATCAAATATCTTCTGAAAATTAAATATACTGCATCCACTGGTTTCCCCCCTTGCCTACCATGTTAGTTACCCCCTCAAAAACTGGAATAGATTTGTCAAACGTGATTTCCCTTTCATAAAACCATCTTGACTCTGCCTAATGTGATTTTCCAAGTGCCTTCTTACCACATCCTTAATAATAGATTCTAGTGTTTCACTACTACTGATGTCGGACTAACCAATGTATTGTTCCTTGTTCACTCTCTCCCTTCTTTCTTGAACAGCAGGGTTACATTTGCTACCTTCCAATCTATAGGGAGCTACAATCTAAGGAATTCAATACGATCAAAACCAATGGTCCTTTTATCTCCATAGCTGCCTCTTTTAAAATCCTTGAGTGTAGGCCATCAGGTCCAGGGGATTTGTCGGTTTTTAGACCCATTAATTTCTCTAGTACGTTTTCTTTAATAATTATTGACTTTAAGTTCCTCACCCACATTAAACCCTTGATGCACCACTAATTCCAATGTGTTATTTGTGTCTTCTGCTGTGAAGCCAGATGCAAAATAGCTATTTAACATATCTGCCATTTTCTTATTCTCTATTATCGTTTCTCCTGACTCTGCCTCTAAGGGACCCACATTTACTTTCACCGATGTCTTCATTTTTGCCTTCTTGTAGAAATCTTACAATCTGTTTCTTTTTTACATTTCTTGCCAGAGAAGAAGCTCTGCTGTGTGAAACAATACTGATCTTGTTTTCCTACTTCACATTTGCATTGCTATTCCTCCAGCTTCCAGTCTTCTATCACTATTTCCAAGTAGAACATTTCTATTTGGAGTAGCTTGTCTTTATATTGCTCGCCAGTGTCTCAGCTACAAACCATTTTGAATTGCTTCTGTCACTAGTGTAAGTCAGTATCCGAGGTAGGTATCAACAACGGTAACAAATATATAGTTTGCATAAATGCCTTGCTGGATTTAGTGTCAGCTGTTACTCGTGTAAGCGGACCTTCCCCCACCCCCTTAAGTCCAGACATAGCTCACACTACCCAAATCTATGAATGTAAATACATACCAGGAATGCAATAACATCTCCTTGTAATCAAAGATAATGTCAACCACACACACTTCTCTGAGCTTGTCTGATATTCCAGAAGATGAACTGAGCAAAATAATCTTGTAAGAAGATTCGCTAGGAATATAGGTACGCAGAAACAGGGTAACCAATTCAGTCCCTGAAGCCTGTTCTGCCATTCAATGAGATTGTGGATAATCTCCATCCTAACTCCATTGACCTTTCTTGGCTCCGTATCCCTTAACACCATTGGCTCGCAAAAATCTATCGATCTTAGATTTAAAGTTATTATTTGGTTTTGTTTGGGAGTGTTCCACAATTTTACCAACATTTGTGTGAAGATATTTTTCCTAACATTTCTCTGGAATGCCTGACTCTGATTTTAGAGTTATGTCCCTTTGTCCTAGACTTGGCCACCTATTCAAATTACCCATAACCTTTTTTATTTAAAGACATCCAAGTCTATTTATGTAATCTCTCCTTACAATCTAACTCTTGGAGCCCTGGTAACATTCTGCTGGATCTGCACTGCAATCTTTCCAAGGCCAATAAGTGCTGATGCAAGGTTACCGACCCGAAACATTAACTCTGCTTCTCTCTCCACAGATGCTGCCAAACCTGCTGAGTATTTCCAGCACTATCTGTTTTTATTTCAGATTTCCAGCATCTGCAGTATTTTGCTTTTATTATGCTTTAGGATATCGTGCCCAGAATTGTGCACAGTACACTATAACCGTAGCAAAACTTCTAACCACTATATAATATATCCCTTTATTTATAAAGACTAAAATGCATCAGCGTTTTTGATTTTTGTTGTACCTGACTATTTTAGAGATCTGTGTCCATGAACCCTTAAAACTCTGGATCTGCACTATTCCTGGACTTTTGTCATTTAAAAAAAGTGTATTTTTTTCTCCAAAATAGATGAACTCACACTGGCCTGTGTTGAAATTCATCTACAACAGTTATGCCTACTCACTTAATCCCCAACAATGCCTATATGTAATTTCAAGCCCCTGTCCATACACTGATACCCCATTAACTATGTCATCGGCAAAATTTGATTTATAGCTCTCAATTGTGTTACCTAAGTCATGAATAAATATAGTGAATAGTTGAGGCCGGAACACAGATCATTGTGCAAAGTCACGAATCATTTTCTTCCAATTCGAATACATATCCTTTATCCCTACTCTCTACCTTCTACCACCTAACCAATTCCATAATCAGATCAATAAATTGCCTTCAGTTTCGTGAGCTTTAGTTTTAACTAGCAATCTCTCACGTGGAACTCTAGCCATAGTCTACTACTTTTAGTTACTTGCTCAAAAAGGTACATTGGTTAAAATTGGCCGACCATTTACAAGTCCATGTTGGCTCTCTCGAACCAGCACGAAATTCTCTAAGTGCTCAGTCACTCTGTTCTTTATTATAGATTCCAATAACTTCCCCACAACCAGTGCTAGGCTAAAAGGTCTATAATTTCCTCTTTTCCCTCTCACTTTCTTAAATAATAGAGTTACATTTGCAAATTTTGCGATATAAAGGGGAAATATCTGAAACACGGGGTATGCTAACGACATGAAATTCTGCTTCTCCGCTACATTTTTCCACCATTCCGCAGTTTGTGTTGAATGGACTGTTGGATGAGATAGTGAGACCACCAAATCCTTCAGCTTCACCCCCGCCACAAACTCCTTCCCATTGCCGTCGATTCCATTCCCGTTCCCAACAACTTTTTTCGGTTAAACTAGGCTCTTTGCAACCTTGGATTCCTATTCAACACGGAGCGGTGCTTCGAATTGCATATTCCCAGATCACAATAACGGTCTACTTTCAGCTCTGCAACGTCTCCCATATCTGAAATTGCCTAAGCTTCTTTTCTGTGGGGACCTCCTATTCAGAAAACAATGTATTCATTGCGCAAAAGCTGTACAACGTGCTGTTATCGTGGGAGCAAAAGTAGAGTGCAATCGCAATCCGCCGATCCAGAATATAATCCTGAAGTTAAGACCCGCAACTAAGTAGGGAAATAATACAACAGAGAACTAGTCCAGTGTCCTCCAGAATATTACCCACATGTTGCTTATTAGGAATCGCGATGTAGCGAATTGTATTTGATGTTAACTAACAATCAATAGTACACATCATTATGATGCATGTGATCTCAACGTTCACATTCGCAGGCATGTGCAAGTGTAATTCATCCTTTTTGTGTTTTTATTTTGGTAGAATTACAAGACAAAAAGCAGGGTGTGAGTATTCTTTGATCGTCGTAAGTGCTTTACTTCTTTGGTTACTGAAGGATGTTGTATGTTTGTTAGCTCAATATTATCATGTGAAGTTCATTTACGCGTACTGTGTGTGTACATGTAAGTCGTTTTAATAAAATTAATGCATGCGGCTTAAACCGTGTCCTATTCGGTACACTTCTGTCGATTCAGCTATTGCCGTTGAAAAACACAGAATTTATAGGCATTAGATTGTTAAGGTGGTCTGTAAAAAAAATCTAACTTTGCAAAGCAGTTATTGCAAAGTGAGAGTGAAACCAGTTAATCCTGTTCCAATATGTACTGTTGTAAAACGTCGAATATCTGAATACGATCTCAGCTGATGTAGTACAGTTGCAATGTTAAAATTAACCTGTGCCATGTTACTTTGAGCCCAGTTAATGCTGTGCCATTGTGGTTCTGAAGCACAAGTTATTCTGTTTCTGACAATTTCATGGATGAGTTAAGGGATAGATGATATAAAATAGCTGTCTGTAACAGAATAAACTGCGTCCTGTCCCATATATGCCAAGCCCTCTGATACTCAGACAACTGCGGGAGACAAGGCCTTTGCTGAGTCTCAGGCTGATGATAACCCTCTGAAGTCATCGATGAGGTAGCAGCTGCTGGAGGTGCAGCATGAGGTGCATGAATATCTAGTAGAGATACCAGAGGGTATGTGCGCTCTGGTTTACACAGTGGAGGAGACCATTCAGGCCATGGGAGCTGCCATTTCTCTCTTATTGGCACATCTGGATTCTTCCATTGAGAGGTGGGTGACTCTCAAGGAGAGCCAGATTCAGCAGGACAGTTGGAGATGCACACAAAGCTGCATACCATCACACTGCCCATGGGCTCTATGCACCAGTGACAATGAGAGAGGAAGACAAGGCACCTAGAGTCTCCTCCATCCTTCTTAGGTCAGCAGGGAGGTCCAATTGTATCTCGTGATGGCAGAGGTGCAACAGCAGTCTGCTTCTGGGTTTCCTCTCAGAGTGTTGTGTTATAACCAGGTGAGAAAGGTGTCTAGGGGTCTCCCTTTTAACATTCACCTGGTCTTATTGTAACAGGGTTTTGTTTTAAACACACAATATTTTGAACTCCCACTTGGTGAATCCCTGTTCACCGCTTTCTAATTATAAGGCAGACATATTAGCACAAACAGGCTTTCTTAGGTTTAAAAAAGAAAAGTGAAACTTATTAAAACTTAAACTTAAACTCTAATTCTGTTAATGCCTACAGATGCACGTCATACCCACGCTAGCATGCATATGCAATACGCACTTGCAAATAGGGACAGAAAAGAGCAAAAGAAAAATAAAGTAGAGGTTTTAGGCTATCTCTGAAGAGGGGATTTTGTTACTGCGCTTCGGGCTCGCTGTAGTCCTTGCATGTAGGTAGATCTTGCTTTTTGTTGGGTATTCTTCTTAAACCTTGTTCACTGTAGGAGGCTTTTCTCTCTCGGGGTTCATATGTCTGCAATGGATTCTGAAACTGGTGAGAACGAGATGAGAGCAGACAGGAGAGAGGTCTTTTCCGGTCAAGGAGCAAACAGCTTTCTGACTTCAAACACTGTTTCTCCAACTTAAAAGTCCCCTAGTTGGCCAGCAGGAGGTCGCGGTGACTGACTGGTTTGACCAGGTCTCTTCTGTGTATTGGGAGCATTTTAGCAGTCAATCTGGAATGCTGCCTTCTCCACCTTCAAAGTCTGGTAATCAAAAGTCCATTGTGGATTAAATTGGAGTGCTGTCTGTTACTATGCAAATGTCTTTCCAGTCAAGGGTCTGGTGTTTTCTTAAAAGCAATGTCTTTCTTTACTCTGGTAACGGTTTAAAAATCAATGGTCATGTGGCGAAATTAATGTTCCTCATTCTTGGCAGGTGGGGGTCTGCATGACTGCTCCACACCAAGAGGAATGAAATACTATTTGAAAAAAGTGGCACATTTCATTAAACAGTTTGCGAGAAATATAAGATACAGAAAGAAAAATCATGCATTCTCTCATTCATTTCCATTCATGCATAACTCTTAAAGCTGATTAAAATTGTCTTTTCTGAGTGCCAGCGCTGCTTTAATTTATCCTTTTAGGCATCCCAGTAACCATGTGGTGCTTTGGGGAAGCTTTTCTGCAGTTTGCTCATTGCCATGACTGCCTAGGATTTAAGTTCCTGTTGAGGTATTTTTTTTCAGGAGAGTTAGTAGTGGACGGGTCTATCCTGAACTCTCTTTCAGTGCTTTGCTGAGTCAAGCTAAGGCTTTTGCCTTCAGGGGTAGGTGGTTTCCTTTTCCTCTGACTGCGAGGAAGGATCTTTTGTTAATCTCCCCTTTGTTCTCTGGGACATTTTTGCCTGCAGGTATGTGTGCAGACTTGAGTGCACTCTCCTGTGGCATTTCTACTAGATGAGGCATCATCCTCACGGTTCTGTGCCCCTTAGAGATCTCTCTTTGTCTCTGCAGGTTCCTGTAAATGCTGTTAGCAACTCTGGTGGGGTGCTTCCAGAGTCTGCATTCACATTGGAGGATGATGGGCTAACTTTTCAACTTTTTCGAGGTTGGCTGACCAGACAGCGGGGGTTTTCATCTGGAATTCCTCCCGGAACTTCCTTTAATCTGCCCTCTTGATCATTGTTCCCCTTCTCTTTCTAAACTTCTGGCAGCATAGTGCCTGTCTATCTTCTTTTGTTCTCGGCCGGGGTCCCTTACAGTTCACCAGCCCTCAGCTGGAGGGTCCTCTTAACACTGGTTCAGGACTTAGGGGTGTAGATTTCACTGTAGGTTGGGGTTTCCCTTCAACCTGGCATATGTGGCAACTCCTGCAGTACTCCACAACATCTTTGTGGAGTTTTGGACAGTCAAGCTGTTGACTTATGCGGGCTTTGGTCTTTCATATACCCACAGGTACAGCCACTGTAGTCTCGTGGGCCCTTCTTAATATTTCTCCTGGTACCTCTGTGGCATCACTAACTGGTGAACTACTGTCCACTCTTTGCCCTCAGGTCTGTGAGGAGGACTCCATATCCTCATCAGGACCTCATTCTTTAAATAGTAGAAATCAGGGACTCCCTCTGCTTCACTTTCAAATTCAGCAGCCTGTGCTAACTCTCGCAATATTAGGTCGGGGCGCTGAGCCTCAGCTAGGGAAAATCCATTTAATTAATTCCATGGGTCCCCTAACTTTCCAAAGAAAGTCTCGGATAGGCAGACGTCATGGTCATCTGCCTGCAGTGCCAATGCAGCTTCCTCTGGGGAAGCTGATTTGATCATGGCCTGATCCACTACACAGTCAGGGAAACTGCAGGCGACCGTCACTTGCCACTGCCCTGTCTCTCTGACCTCCTGCAGTCTTTCTTTCACTACTGGGGAAGCTACCACTTTCACCCCTACCATATCATTACCTAGGAGCAGGTCAACCCCGTCCACAGGCAAAATGAGGACAATCCCTATGGTTACCCGGTCCTAAAACTAGGTTGCACTCCAGGTGCACCCGGTGCACAGGTACAGGCATACACTGCCCTCCAATACCATTCACGACCATTTTGGTGCTCACTGCACTCTCTGGGGGAAAAAGGATCTAGTCGCCCCTGTGTCCCTGAGAATCACTTTGGGCTTGCTGGCCCCACTCGAGGGGGAGGAGGTTACTTCCCCTTCAAACACAAAACCCCGACAGCCTTCAGGAATCCTATTTAATTTTCCTGCACTGGCCGTGGTAAGCTTTCTAGGTTGCACTCTTGCTGCAGTTAAAGTCACCGTTTGTTCTGCTGTATACCGTTTTAGATACTGTTGAGTGAGATGGCTCACCAGGGGAAGGCAGCAGTAGCCAGGTTCATGGCACCGTGGCTGGCTCTGCTGTTCAGAAGGGCGGGAAAAAGAGTGGAAGGGCTACAGTCATAGGGGATTCGATTGTAAGGGGAGTAGATTTCATTGCAGCAGCTTATTCGGAAGCAGAGAGTGCGAGCGAGTTATCAGCTGGGAAGGTCAGTTTCAAAGTAAACTTAATTTCCTTTTGTTTTCGGCAGAGACCAGGGGGCTGCTGGGTAAGTAAAAACCTATATATTTCGGCCGTTTCTGAATCCCAGACACTACACGTGTAGTGTCTTCCACCCGCCCTCCTCCTCTAACCAAAACAAAAAGGACTCGGTGGTGTGTAGATAAGGTAAGGCTTTTTCTATTTCGCTTTTTTTTTATCGTGTGATTGGTAAAGACTTTTCGTTCCTTTTTCATTTATCTAAGTTAAGACTAAGTTAAGCTTAAGATAAAAAATGGCAGGAGATCTCAGACCCGTGTTATGCTCCTCTTGCTCAATGTGGGAGTTCAGGGACATGGCTGATGTCCCTGACTCCTTCACGTGCAGGAAGTGTGTCCAGCTGCAGCTCTTGTTAGACCGCATGACCGCTCTGGAGCTGCGTGTGGACTCGCTTTGGAGCATCCGCGATGCTGAAGAGGTCGTGGATAGCACGTTTAGCGAATTGGTCACACCGCAGATTAGGATTGCTGAGGGAGAAAGGGAATGGGTGACCAAAAGGCAGAGAAAGAGCAGGAAGGCCACGCAGGTGTCCCCTGTGGTCATCTCCCTCCAAAACAGGTATACCATTTTGGATACTGTTGAGGGAGATGGATCTCCAGGGGAAGGCAGCAGTAGCCAGGTTCATGGTACCGTGGCTGGCTCTGCTGTTCGGAAGGGCGGGAAAAAGGGTGGAAGGGCTATAGTCATAGGGGATTCGATTGTAAGGGGAATAGATAGGCAGTTCTGTGGTCGAAAACGAGACTCCGGAATGGTATGTTGCGTCCCAGGTGCATGGGTCAGGGATGTCTCAGATCGACTGCGGAACATTCTGAAGGGGGAGGGTGAACAGCCAGTTGTCATTGTGCACATAGGCACCAATGATATAGGTATAAAACGGTATGAGGTCCTACAAGCAGAATTTAGGGAGTTAGGAGCCAAGTTAAAAAGTCGGACCTCAGAGGTAGTAATCTCAGGATTGCTACCAGTGCCACGTGATGAGTAGAAATGAAAGAATAGTCAGAATGAATGCGTGGCTTGAGAGATGGTGCAGGAAGGAGGGATTCAGATTTTTGGGACATTGGGACCGGTTCTGGGGGAGGTGGGACTATGACAAATTGGACGGTCTACACCTGAGCCGGATTGGAACCAATGTCCTTGGGGGTGCTTTTGCTAACGCTGTTGGGGAGGGTTTAAACTAATGTGGCAGGGGGATGGGAACCAAATGAGGAGGTCAGTGGACAGTAAGGAGGTAGTAACTAAAGCCTGTAAGGAACTAGGTAATGAAGTCAGCATGACTAAGGGGAGGAGTAGGCAGGGAGCAGATGATGAACGCAAAGGGACTGGTGGTCTGAGGTGCATTTGCTTTAATGCAAGAAGTGTAGTAGGTAAGGCAGATGAACTTAGGGCTTGGATTAGTACCTGGGAGTATATTGCGATTACTGAGACTTGGTTGAGGGAAGGGCACGATTGGCAACTAAATATCCCAGGATATCGATGCTTCAGGCGGGATAGAGAGGGAGGTAAAAGGGGTGGAGGAGTTGCATTACTGGTCAAAGAGGATATCACAGCTGTGCTGAAGGAGGGCACTATGGAGGACTCGAGCAGTGAGGCAATATGGGCAGAACTCAGAAATAGGTAGGGTGCAGTAACAATGTTGGGGCTGTACTACAGGCCTCCCAACAGCGAGCGTGAGATAGAGGTACAAATATGTAAACAGATTATGGAAAGATGTAGCAGCAACAGGGTGGTGGTGATAGGAGATTTTATTTTTCCCAACATTGACTGGGATTCACTTAGTGTTAGAGGTCTTGATGGAGCAGAATTTGTAAGGAGCATCCAGGAGGGTTTTCTAGAGCAGTATGTAAATAGTCCAACTCGGGAAGGGGCAATACTGGACCTGGTGTTGGGGAATGAGCCCGGCCAGGTGGTTGAAGTTTCAGTAGGGGACTACTTTGGGAATAGTGATCACAATTCCATAAGTTTTAGAATACTCATGGACAAAGACGAGAGTGGTCCTAAAGGAAGAGTGCTAAATTGGGGGAAGGCCAACTATACCAAAATTCGGCAGGAGCTGGGGAATAGTTAGTGAGAGATACAGCACTGAAACAGGCCCTTCGGCCCACCGACTCTGTGCCGACCATCAACCACCCATTTATACTAATCCTACACTAATTCCATATTCCTACCACATCCCAACCTGTCCTGATATTTGCCTACCACATATCTATACTCGGGACAATTTATAACGGCCAATTTACCTATTAACCAGCAAGTCTTTGGCATGTGGGAGGAAACCGGAGCACCCGGAGGAAACCCACGCAGACACAGGGAGAACTTGCAAACTCCACACAGGCAGTACCCAGAATTGAACCCGGGTTGCTGGAGCTGTGAGGCTGCAGTGCGAACCACTGCGCCACTGTGCCGCCCGAATGTAGATTGGGAGCAGCTGTTTGAAGATAAATCCACATTTGATATGTGGGAGGCTTTTAAAGAGAGGTTGATTAGCGTGCAGGAGAGACATGTTCCTGTGAAAATGAGGTTTAGAAATGGCAAGATTAGGGAAGAATGGATGACAGGTGAAATTGTGAAACTAGCTAAGAGGAAAAAGGAAGCATACATAAGGTCTAGGCAGCTGAAGAAAGACGAAGCTTTGGAAGAATATCGGGAATGTAGAACCAATCTGAAATGAGGAATTAAGAGGGCTAAAAGGGGTCATGAAATATCTTTAGCAAACAGGGTTAAGGAAAATCCCAAAGCCTTTTATTCATATATAAGGAGCAAGAGGGTAACTGGAGAAAGGATTGGCCCACTCAAGGCCAAAGGAGGAAAATTATGCGTGGAGTCAGAGAAAATGGGTGAGATTCTAAACGAGTACTTTGCATCGGTATTCACCGAGGAGAGGGACATGACGGATGTTGAGGTTAGGGATAGATGTTTGATTACTCTAGGTCAAGTCGGCATAAGGAAGGAGGAAGTGTTGGGTATTCTAAAAGGCATTAAGGTAGACAAGTCCCCAGGTCCGAATGGGATCTATCCCAGGTTACTGAGGGAAGCGAGAGAGGAAATAGCTGGGGCCTTAACAGATATCTTTGCAGCATCCTTAAACATGGGTGAGGTCCCAGAGGACTGGAGAATTGCTAATGTTGTCCCCTTGTTTAAGAAGGGTAGCAGGGATAATCCAGGTAATTATAGACCGGTGAGCCTGACGTCAGTGGTAGGGAAGCTGCTGGAGAAGATACTGAGGGATAGGATCTATTCCCATTTGGAAGAAAATGGGCTTATCAGTGATAGGCAACATGGCTTTGTGCAGGGAAGGTCATGTCTTACCAACTTAACAGAATTATTTGAGGAAGTGACAAAGTTGATTGATGAGGGAAGGGCTGTAGATGTCATATACATGGACTTCAGTAAGGCGTTTGATAAGGTTCCCCATGGTAGGTTGATGGAGAAAGTGAAGTCGCATGGGGTCCAGGGTGAACTAGCTAGATGGATAAAGAACTGGCTTGGCAACAGGAGACAGAGAGTAGCAGTGGAAGGGAGTTTCTCAAAATGGAGACGTGTGACCGGTGGTGTTCCACAGGGATCCGTGCTGGGACCACTGTTGTTTGTGATATACATAAATGATTTGGAGGAAAGTATAGGTGGTCTGATTAGCAAGTTTGCAGACGACACTAAGATTGGTGGAGTAGCAGATAGTGAAGGGGACTGTCAGAGAATACAGCAGAATATAGATAAATTGGAGAGTTGGGCAGCGAAATGGCAGATGGAGTTTAATCAGGGCAAATGCGAGGTGATGCATTTTGGAAGATCCAATTCAAGAGTGAACTATACAGTAAATGGAAAAGTCCTGGGGAAAATTGATGTACAGAGAGATTTGGGTTTTCAGGTCCATTGTTCCCTGAATGTGGCAACGCAGGTCAATAGAGTGGTCAAGAAGGCATACGGCATGCTTTCCTTCATCGGATGGGGCATTGAGTACAAGAGTTGGCAGGTCATGTTACAGTTTTATAAGACTTTGGTTCGGCCACATTTGGAATACTGCGTGCAGTTCTGGTCGCCACATTACCAAAAGTGTGTAGATGCTTTGGAGAGGGTGCAGAGGAGGTTCACCAGGATGTTGCCTGGTATGGAGGGCGCTAGCTATGAAGAGAGGTTGAGTAGATTAGGATTATTTTCATTAGAAAGACGGAGGTTGAGGGGGGACATGATTGAGGTGTGCAAAATCATGAGAGGTATAGACAGGGTGGATAGCAAGAAGCTTTTTCCCAGAGTGGGGGATTCAATTACTGGGGGTCACGAGTTCAAAGTGAGAGGGGAAATGTTTAGGGGGGATATGCGTGGAAAGTTCTTTACGCAGAGGGTGTTGGGTGCCTGGAACGCGTTGCCAGCGGAGGTGGTAGACGCGGGCACGATAGCGTCTTTTAAGATGTATCTAGACAGATACATGAATGGGCAGGAAGCAAAGAGATACAGACCCTTAGAAAATAGGCGACAGGTTTAGATAGAGGATCTGGATCGGCGCAGGCTTGGAGGGCCGAAGGGCCTGTTCCTGTGCTGTAATTTTCTTTGTTCTTTGTTCTTTGCTTTCCATCAGGGTTCCATCTTCACTGAGCGGGTGTGCCCTGATTAATCCTGTCGGTTTTCCCTTTAGTTTCCAGCAGTCAGCTTTTAAATGCCCTGCTATATTATAATGGAAGCACACAGGTCTCCGGGTCTCACTCTTGCTCACAGCAACTTCCTTTTTGGCTGAAGGTGAGCCCCCTTGTGTCTCCTGCTTTCCTTTGTCTCCCAGGACTGCCTAGACAGAGATCATCTTCCCACCCTCTGTCCTTTTTGGATTTGGTGAGGGGTTTGGGGGAGGGGGGGTGCGGATTCTTAGGAAAGTTTCTTCCTTGGAAACCAACTTGTACGTTAAAGCAAATTCATTGGCCAGAACAGCCGTTTGCCAGACTCCCTGAACCCGTTGCTCCTCCATATGGGTTTTATTGAGAGTGGGAGAGACGTTTTAAATTTCTCTAACAGAATTACTTATCTGAGAGTCTCATGGCTGAGCTGTATTTTAACAGCCCTCAGCCATTAGTCAAAAGCCAGCTGCTTACTTCTTTCAAACTCCTGATAGGTTTGATTAGTTTTCTTTTTGAGGGTTCTGAACTTCTGGCGGTAGCCTTCAGGTACTAATTCATATGCCCCGAGCATAGCATTTTTGGTCAGTTCATAATTGGATGACCTCTCATCTGGTAACAAGGAATAAACCTCATGGGCTTTTCCAGTTAGCTTGCTTTCTATTAAAAGAGACCAGGTCTCAGCTGGCCATTTTAGCTGCCTTACCAGTTTCTCAAAAGACACAAACAAATTCTTCCACGTCTTCCTCATTGAATTTTGGAATTAGTTAGGCATGTTTTAGCAATTTTGTACTCAGCCCTGAACTATGCTGCTCCATATTGACCATGCTTTCACTGGGGTTAGTCCATCGCCCCCTAGTTAACTCAAACCACTTCAGCCCTCTTCCTTCGGATTCTTTCTGGAATATTCTTTATCTCTCTCTCTCCTCTCACTCTCATTCCTTCTCCTGTCTTTCTCTCTCTCTCCTGCGTTTCTTTCTCTTCACGTTCCTTCTGGAAGGCTCTTCCTCTTCACATTCCTTTTGGAAGGCTCTCTCTTTCTCCCTTTCCTGCCTCTCTCTCTCTCTTTTTCCTCTAATTCAAGTTTTCTTTGTTCCATTTGTAACTTTGCTAGCAGTACCCTGTCTGCTGGTAATACTGCTACTGCTTCTTCGGATAAAAGGGAAAAATGGTTGGCCACTAGCCTTAGGATTTCAGTCTTCCTAGCATTGCCACGTCCAGTGATCCCACATTGCTCGGCCATGTTTCTCAACTCCTCCATAGACAGTTCTTTTGACTTATCCCAAGTTACTGCACCCTGGCTTGGAGAGCTACTCACTTCAGTTAGAGACATGTTAGTATTCAATCACACACAACCACAAGAAAACCTGTATTGAAAACTTGCTCTTTTTCTGATTGGGAACAATTTGACTTCCCAATTCAATTTCTCTCGGCTGTCTGTGGGTAAAATACTGGACGCTGGCACCCAAAGTTCTGTTACGACCAGGTGAGAAAGGTGTCCTGGGTCCCTTTTAGCCTTCACCTGGTATTAATGTAACAGGGTTTTGTTTTAAACACACTGTGTTTTGAACTCTCACTTGGTGAATCCTTGTTCACCGCTTTCCAATTATAAGGCAAAGAAATGAGCACAAACAGGCTTTCTTAATTTTAAAGAAGAAAAATGAAATTTATGAAGACTTAAACTTAAATTCTAAATTGGTTAACGCCTATGAATACACGCTGCATCCACGCTACGCGATATGCACATGCAAATAGGGACAGAAAAGATCAAAAGAAAAATAAAGTTGAGGTTTGAGGCAATCTCAAACGAGGGGATTTTGTTACTGTGCTTCGAGCTCGCTGTAGTCCTTGCTTGTAAATAAATCTTGCTTCTCGTTGGGTCCCAGCATTCTTCTTAAACCTTCTTCACTGTAGGAGAATTTTCTCTCTCGGGGTTCATATGTCTTCAATGGATTCCGAAGCTGGTGAGAATGAGATGAGAGCAGTCAGGTGAGAGATCTTTTGCAGTCCAGGAGCGAACAGCTTTCTGCCTTCAAACACTATTTCTCCAATTTAAAAGCCCCTATTTGGCCAGCAGATGGTCACGTAACTTATTGGTTTGACCAGGTCTCTTCTGTGCATTGGGAGCATTTTAGCAGTCAATCTGGAATGCTGCCTTCTCCACCTTCAACGTCTGGTAATCATTCCATTGTGTGGAATCACTCCATTGTGGATTAAATTGGAGCAGGGAGTGGCCCCTTTGTCCTTTCCAAGTACTGTCTGTCACTATGCAAACGCTTCTCCAGTCAAGCGTCTGGTGTTTTTTTTTAAACCAAGTTCTTTCTTTTCTCCAGTAACAGTTTAAAAATCAATGTTCATGTGGTGAAATTAATGTGCCTCCTTCTTGGCAGGTGGGGGTCTGCTTGACAGTAATCTTCGAAGACACTGGCGCTCTGACATCTGGAGGAAGGACGATCACTGTCAGTACACCCTGTCTAGTGGGTAGCCTCATCTCCTCGCAGGTGTTTGCGCCTGAGCTACTCTGTGGCTTTCTGCCCTTCCCCTATCATCAGGCTGCACCTGCCGGTGTCCAGTATGTCGCTGTTCTCCTTGGCCACCCGCCCACCTCTCCCTCCTTTTCCAGATCTCCTCCTCACTGGAGGAGCCTCCTCCGGAATGGACGACGCTCATGGTAGCGCTGCAGCAAATATCGAATGTGAAAAGCTTTGTTGTGATTGCTGAGAGGAAAAGCAATCCCAACAGCTTCTTAGAAATCTCCTCATGTACGGCACTGCCAGGAGGATTACTTGCTCAGGTGTGCCCTGTGAGCCAGAAAATTCAGCCCTGAACCTGAACTCCCCTATACCTGAAAGGCTCAAGTTCACAAGGCCCAGTCCCTCAGGCCCCTTCAATTGCAGAACTATTTCTGCTTATATAAACCTGCCAGGGCTCTGACTCATACACCGCCGCAAAATTAGTTGCCTGACAAAGATAGGTACAATGCCTAAGTGGGTGGCAGCCAACTTGTCCATGTTGGGACTCTCGAGTGCCTCCTGCATTTGGCCACCCTAGAACAACCTTGCAAGAATCACCACTGCCAGATGAGAGCCCGCTGACTGAGATACAACCATTCCTCTTATAGGAGCTGCTGCAGCCTGACCCCATTGCCACCAACTGGATGGACTTTCCCTCCCGAACAACTACACCCTCACACATAGCAATATGTAAACCCCGAAGGGAACCGAGGTGTGGGGTCTTCACCTTCGCAGAACGAATAAGGAAATTCACCTGCTTGCGGCATTGCAGCCATGTTCTCCAGAAAACCCCATGGCTGATGGCCTTTTCTGCAACTTCATCCAACTTGTTTGGTTAGGTGAGGAGCTCTTCTTCACATGACGCTGGGGAAGAGGATCACCTAAATTTCCTAGTAGCCTGGAGGAGAGCATGCAGGAAATCATTACTGAACCTTCAGAATGCCTGCTGCGGCCACCAGTAAGACTTCTCATACTAATAGGGTTGGATTGAGTTCTGCAGTTCCTGGCAAGGCTGTGGCTTCAGTCAAGCCTGAGGCTCTTGTCCAGGCTGCAGCTCCAGATCAGGTTGTGGCCTCAGTCCAGCGGTGGCTCCATTCCAGTCTGTGGCTCCAGTTCAGGCTCTGGCTCTAGCCAAGTCTGTGGCTCCAGTCCATGCTGTAGCTTTACAGATTGTGGCTTCAGTCCAGTCAGTGGCTCCAGTCCAGATTGTGGCTTTGGTCCAAACTGTGGCTTCCGTCCAGCCTGTGACTCCAGTCAAGGCTGTGGCTCCAGTTCAGATTGTGACTCCGGCCATGTCTGTGGCTCCAGTCCATGTTGTAGCTTAAGTCCAGACTGTGGCTTCCGTCCAGCCTGTGACTCCAGTCAAGGCTGTGGCTCCAGTCCAGGTTGTGGTTCCAGTCAAGGCTGTGTATCCATTCAAGGCTGTGGCTCCAGTCCAGGTTGTGGCTCCAGTCCAGGCTGTGGTTCCAGTCCAGCTTGTGGCTCCAGTCAAGGCTGAGTCTCCAGTCCAAGTTGTGGCTTCAGTCCAGGTTGTGGCTTCCGTCCAGCTTGTGGCTTCACTCCAGTTTGTGACTTCAGCCGAAATTTTGCTCCAGTGAAGGCTGTGTGTCCAGTCCAGGTTGTGGTTCCAGTGCAGAGTGTGGCTTCCGTCCAGTCTGTAGCTCCAGTCAAGGCTGTGGCTCCAGTCCAGGTCGTGGCTTCCGTCCAGCTTGTGGCTTCATGCCAGTTTGTGGCTTCAGCCCAGATTGTGCCTCCAGTCAAGGCTGTGGCTGCTGTCAAGGCTATATGTCCAGTCCAGGTTGTGGCTTCAGTCCAGGTTGTGGCTCCAGTCCAGGTTGTGACTTCAGTCAAGGCTGTGGCTTCAGTTCAGGTTATGTCTTCAGTCCAGGTTGTGGCTCCAGTCCAGGCTATGTCTTCAGTCAAGGCTGTGTATCCAGTCAAGGTTGCGGCTCCAATCGAGGCAGCAGCCCTTTACATATGGCACCAGCATCTCCAGACGCCGCGATCGCTGCTTCACTGCCTGCCAACGTTCGGGGATTGGTCGTCCAGCGGCCTGTCGGCAGTTAATTGGCCGGCAGGAGGGAGATTGCGTTACTTTGGGGTTCTTGCTGCAAGCGCCAGCGCACTTGCTTCCGGTCCCGGTAGCAGGGCCTCCACGGAATATTGCAGCCTCGGCGTCTGACAGCATGATGGAAGCAAATTCACGACAGGGACTACACAACGATTCAAGAAAGTGGCCATCTATTCAGAACCACTAAGTGGCCAATAAACATCGGCTTTTCCAACGACATCGATTTTCCGAAAATGAAGTACAAATCCATGTTTGTCAGGCAGGATTAGTAGCCCGTGAATTAATGCAAGCGGTTTCGGTGCCGGTTTCTCCATGTGAAGTTATACCGTGCGAACAATTGCTGATCCCAGTGGTCCCGCAGAACGTGTGAGTAACAGCAGCTGAGCTGGGAATCAATTTTTAACAATGATTGCACACAATGGAAATTGCAATCACAGGATCGGATCGCGAATCACAGCAGAAGGCCACGGCATAACGACCTTTACAGCCAACTAATGTTACAGGTCTTGGTTTTCTCTCACAATATGGTTAGCTTGTTAACTATTTGCAGCTTCCGTTCCTTTATGTTTATTTGCCTCTATTCTGCCTTCCAGATCTTTAACTTTGGCCACAGCGCCGGGGGTTCTCTTCCTTTTATGTACCCGTATTGGTTTAAAATCCCGCACATGTCACCGTTTTCATTTTATCTGTCAGATCCTGAAAGGGAGACAAAGGGAAGGCGGAAGAGCAGAAACAAAATCAGCGTTGCGGTTAAATATTGAGGCTGAATTAGAGAGGAAATGCGCTGCAATGTCGCAGAATTATTTTGATTGATACAGGTAATCGTTGAGACCTTCTCTAATTTGTGGATGGCGTTCCATAAAGCAGGAGATCGTTGATCCGACATTTGTGTGAGCACCAATGGATGCTGCATTCTCTGTAGCTCCCACAATGCTTTTATTTTACAATGGTCTAGTTGCCTCGTTTTTAAAATTAGGATAACTGTCCGCAAAGTTACTGTGCAAGGTCTACGAATCGCTTTGAAGGCCCATGCACCCAAACTAATTAGTTCAGCAGGACAGGCGATCTTGTTCGAACGCGCACTCAATAATCGGGTGAAACCCTGTTCGAGATGAATGCGACTCTTACACCTGATAGTCTAACTGCTTCTGCATGTTGCTGTTCAATGGTTTGTGTGTTGGAGAATCCCTGAACCCTTAGGCGGGAGCCAAAGTACCACTCCCGTGGCCCCGAGACCCTTTACTCTTTCTGAGCTTGTTGTTTCTGAAAGATGCCCTTTAATACATAGTCTGCTTATATCTGTCTAACCGAATCAAATCAGCCAGCACCAACGATCAACTGTCTCTGCATTCAGATGGATTGTGCATCACATGCAAATATGCACAAAAGACCGATAGAAAAAGATCATTTCTTCAATCGAGCCTGGCCAATTCATCCATTTTGCAACTAAGCATGATGATACTCAATGTTCCCCAAACATTAGCAGCTATTTAGTGTCCTGAGAGAAGGAACAGACACGTTAAATTAAGACCGCAATTGTTGACAACGCGATCGGTAGGTGGCGCTGTTTTGGCACATGCGCAGATACAGCATGTGCCACGAAAACGTCACAGCCTGCGACTGTTGCAGCTGCCAGGACTAAAGATGGCGCTGCTCAAAAAATCACAGAGATGAAACCTAACAAACACGTGGCAGAAAGCAATGGCCGGAGTGAGAGAGTGGAGCGGGCCGGGGAGAGCAGCGCGGGGGCCGGGGAGATCAGCGCGGGGGCCGGGGACAGCAGCGCGGGGGCCGGGGAGACCAGCGCGGGGAGACCAGCGCGGGGAGACCAGCGGTAGCGGTGCCGGGGAGGGGGGGGAGGGAGAGGGAGGGGGGGGAGAAAGAGGGAAGGGAGGAGAAAGAGGGAGGGAAGAGGGGGAGAAAGAGGGAGGGGAGAGGGGGAGAAAGAGGGAGAGGTAAGGAAGGGGGAGGGGGGAGGGAGAGGGAGGGGGGGAGAAAGAGGGAGAGGGAGGGGGAGGGAGAGGGAGGGGGAGAAAGAGGGAGAGGGAGGGGGAGAAAGAGGGAGAGGGGAGAAAGAGGGAGAGGGGGAGAAAGAGGGAGAGAAAGGGGGGAGGGGGTGAAAGAGGGAGAGGGAGGGGTAAGGAAGGGGGAGGGGGAGAGCTGGGGGGAGAGGGAGGAAGGTGAGATAGTGGGGGGGGAGCAGCGGAACGGAAGAGGAGTGCCTTTTTCTGTGCATGCGCCATAAACACAACAGCAAAAGACTTACCGGCCAGTCCCTGGACCCGGTGACACCAAGGTCTTCGCACGCTCGCTCCCCGCGGCTCTCTACGGCCTCTCGCTTCCGGCCCTCTCCATTCAGCCGTTCCCTCCAGCTGCGGATGCCCAATCCAGTTGCTTTCTCCCCTACCCAGTTGCTTTCTCTACTTCTCCTCAGTACTTCCGGCATTGCAACTGTTTGGTCCCTGCATTTTGCATGCTCCCTCTCCCCACCCCTCCCCCTCTTCACCCACCCCTCCCTCTACACCCCCCCCCCCCCCCCCCACCATAGTTGAATATCTGAAGTGCAGTTGCAAAATCGGGGAAATAGCATGCAAAACAAAACCTCAACAATTCTGGGTTTAATTATTGAAAAGTTTTATTAAGTTCATTAAGTATCCGAGGAACTGCTGTGCATGCATACATGAGTGTTGTGTCCAGCATTCCCGTTAGACAGACAGGCCAAGTCTCTGCTATGCACAGCTAAAGAGATTGTTCCTGGAGAGCCTTGTGGTGAATAAAAGCTTGGCTCTCTATTCCACTACTGTATTGCCCATGTGAAGAAGGCAAAGTCACAAGAGTCTGAGCTCAGTCTATTCTTGGTGAATGCTCCCCAAGCGCATCCCAATGTGCATTTCCAATTCATCCATAAATGCAATGTTCCTTTCCACATCGTGATGAGCTCCGCAGCATGATCTAGTTGCCTTCGTTGCTTGAATGCTGACGTTAAGTCTCAAGGATTGTTTTCTCGATGGCATGTTTTACATGAAAAGAAATAAAGCAAATCAGAGTCAGAGCTTGCCTCCCTCCATCCACTGAAATTACTGTTGCGCACACCTTTTTAAGTTCTGCAGTGAAGGCACCAATTGATAACGTCGCCAATGAAGCACTTATTACCCACCTCAGATGCAGGAATCAGCACATCCTTGCGTCCTCTCCCGCACTGCCTCCTTTGCTTGAATGCCGTCCTTAAGTGTCAAGGATGGTTTTCTCAAGGGCACGTTTTACATGAAAGAAAATAAGGAAAGAACATCAGTGTCAGAGCTTCCCTCCCTCCAATGAAATTACTGTTGAGCATGCTTTGTGTTCTGCGGTAAAGGCATGTACTGAGAACACCGCCAATGAATCACTTAGTACCCACCTCAGCTGTAGGAGGCAGGATGATGTTATTGCCCCTATCTCGTGATGGTTCAATGCTGCTCTCAGGGAAAACATGAATGATGTGAGGGTGCTGTAAAAGCAGCACATTTGTTTTGGGCTATGAACATAAAGCTGGCCATTTAGCCCCGCAGTTCCCTGCCAGTGGTTATGTTACTCGTGCGTCTTTCCATCCATTCCCATTTAATCCTGCCTACTACTATCACCAGTTGTGTTCACAGCAAGAGCATTCACATTTGTGCTACCACTGGACACGGCATGCTTGTTTCTTTTAGTGCTCAGTCTCTTCTTGCTGAATGTTCCCCAAGTGCTTGACCCCTTTGGACGCCCTCTCTGCTTGACAGGCAGCAACTGGCAATTGCGGAGTCTCACAAGGCTCTGCATGGTTGTTTCAACGTCGGATGGGGAAACAGGTGGCTGTGTGTCCATGTGCACTGCCCTGATGGGTGTAGGAGCAGGTGACTGTGTGCCCATGAGCACTGCCCTGATGGGTGTAGGAGCAGGTAACTGTGTGTCCATGTGCACTGCCCTGATGGGTGTAGGAGCAGGTGACTGTGTAACTGAGCAGCAAGGAGAGGGTACCGCAGGTAGGGGAAGTGGAGATTTGAACAGGCAGGCATATGTATGGTCCATCAGATCATTAGGCCAGGGGGTGAGACGCTCAGGATCCAGGGTTTGTGACACGTGACTGATGTCCAGCGCGCGGCCACCTCCATCCGAAGGTGCTTCCAGGCAATTGTTGGGCATAGTAAATGGCTCCATCTCATCAGCCAGTCCTTGCTGCCAGCGGAGAGTCTGTTGCCGCAGCCAGTCCAGTCTCCTCATGAATGCTGCCGTTCCACTCTGCAGAACGGCCTGTTGTAGCTGGTACAATTGATCTGAAAGCAAGCGGTATTTTTCATTGTGGCTGAGGGGCCTTGGCTGTTCCTCTGTAATCACAATGGCAGCAGCCATGCCTGTCGTCGTTGGTGTCTGAGATGCACGCCAGCGACAATTGGGGGCGAGCCTGTCCAAAGGCAGACCCAGATGCCTCTGCACAACAACAGCATGTTTGCAGGGCAACAAAGTCTGAATGGAGAAGATGCAGCTGCAGGTAGCCTGGCCATCATGTATCTGCAGTGTGTACTGTTTGGCGCCAGAAATCACAGTCACTGTGCCTTCATCCTGTTACATGCGGTGGCCCAGACAATGGAAATGTTTTCAGAGCAACTCACAACAGGGACTGGAGAACATGCGGTGGCCCAGACAATGGAAATGTTTTCAGAGCAACTCACAACAGGGACTGGAGAACATGCGGTGGCCCAGACAATGGAAATGTTTTCAAAGCAACTTACAACAGGGACTGGAGAACATGCGGTGGCCCAGACAATGGAAATGTTTTCAAAGCAACTCACAACAGGGACTGGAGAACATGCGGTGGCCCAGACAATGGAAATGTTTTCAGAGCAACTCACAACAGGGGCTGGAGAACATGCGGTGGCCCAGACAATGGAAATGTTTTCAGAACAACTCACAACAGGGACTGAAGAACATGCGGTGGCCCAGACAATGGAAATGTTTTCAGAGCAACTTGCAAAGGCAGAGCAACTTACCTTGGAACAATCTCCTGTGTCAAATAAAAATGAAGCAAGTCTCCAAAACGAATAAATAATTCAGAGAAAATGCCCGACGAAACCTCCCCTCCTTCCACTTTCAAAAAGTCGCGCCGAAGCTTTGACGCATGCGCAGAGGCCAAACTGGCGCATCGGCGAGGAAGACGAAATAACGCGATGACGTCGTCTGCGCATGCGCAAAGCGGTCCTGGTACGCCGGACCGCAGCGCATGCGCAGGGGGCATGAGACCGTCTGCGCATGTGCGCACCGCGGCGCATCCTGATGACGTTGTCCGATGAAGTAGCGTTGTCATGAATTACTTTGTTAAATCCCCTCAGCCAATTCGGGAAAGAAGAACTTTGGGAAATCCCTTTCATAACCCCAGATGTAATCAAAATGAGTTCATGGAGCCAGCAATGACTACAAGCTACATTATCCAACATTATACCTTTTATATGCAGTATATAAGCATCCTACACAAATACATACAGATTCCCTTTAAAGGTGTGCAGGCAATCCTCATACACTGCATGAAGCAGCAACTTAATCTGAAGTTGTTTTTATTTATTCGTTCATGGGATGTGGGCGTCGCTGGCTAGGTGATACTCTTCCAAGTCAGGATGGTGTGTGACTTGGAGGGAAACTTGCAGGTGATTGTGTTCCTATCCATCTGCTCCCCTGGTCGTTCGAGATGTTACAGGTTGCGGGTTTGGAAGGTGCTGTTAACGGTGTCTTGGTGAGTTACTGCAGTGCCTCAGAATTCCTAGCCTCTGACCTGCTCTTGCAGCCACAGTATTTATCTGGCTGCTCCAGTTCAGTTTCTGGTCAATGGTAACCCCAGGTTGTTGATAGTGGGGGATTCAGCGATGGTAATGCCACTGAACATCAAGGGGAGATGGTTAGATTCTGTCTTGTTTGAGATGGTCATTGCCTGGCAAATGTGTGGCACGAATGCTACTTGCCACTCATCAGCCCAAGCCTGGATGTTATCCAGGTATTGCTCCATCTGGAGATGGGCTGCTTCAGTATCTGAACATTGTGCAGTCATCAGCGAACATCTCCACTTCTGACCTTATGATGGAGGGAAGGTCATTGATGAAGCAGCTAAAGATGGTTGGGCCTAGGACACGATCCTGAGGTTCTCCTGCAGTAATCTCCTGGGCTGAGATGATTGACCTCCAGCAAATACAGCCATCTTCCTTTGTGATAGGTATGACTCCAACCAGCAGAGAGTATTTTCCCTGATCCCCATTGACTCCGGTTTTGCTAGGAGTCCTTTATCCCATACATGGTCAAATGCTGCCTTGACATCAAGGACAGTCACTCTCACCTCAGTTATGTGACATCTTAGGAAATGAACAAACTCCCCCATGATAAATGCTGCCTCATCTTCCTCCCTAACCTATCTTATTCAAATAATCTAGCTAAATTGACAATGGCCGGGATTTAATCATTGGTGGACGGGAGCCAGCTTAATACCCCTTAAGGACTTTGATTGGCAGACGGGTTGTTTTTCACTGCCGCCGCCCTGTGTAAAGTGGCGGCTGATGTGGGAGCGGGTCGGGGAGGGCTCCTGGGCGCTCCCGCTAAATTTTACGCCACCCCCCACACCACCCGCCACCACCATCCCGCTGTTTGGGATGGTGTAGAATTCCATCCAATGTCTATTCGCTTCATCGTTTTAAATATTTTGATCATATCACCATAAAGTCATTTTTTTTATTCATTCATGGGATGTGGACATCACTGGCCAGGCCAGCATTTATTGCCCATCCTTAATTGCCCTTGAGAAGGTGGTGGGGAGCTGCCTTCTTGAACCGCTGCAGTCCATTTGGGTTAGGTACACCCACAGTGCTGTTAGGAAGGGAGTTCCAGAATTTTGACCCAGCGACAGTGAAGGAACGGCGATATAGTTCCAAGTCAGGATGGTGTGAGACTTGGAGGGGAACTTGCAGGTGGTGGTGTTCCCATGTATTTGCTGCCCATGTCCTTCTAGTTGGTAGAGGTCGCGGGTTTGGAAGGTGCTGTCTAAGGAGCCTTGGTGCATTGCTGGAGTGCATCTTGTAGATGGTACACACTGCTGCCAATTCAAGTCTACAGTTAAAAAACCCATCTTACCGAGTCTATCATGTTAATTAACGGTGTTTCTGCTGGGTATTAATGCACAGGTCCTCCTCTATACCTTTTTCCGTGCTTCTATATCTCCCACGATGTGAGGGGACCATGCTTGAAAACATTAGTCTAGCCAAGGTCTGACAAAGGTCTTGCAAAAGACAGACTATGACACTTTTGATTTATATATTGGACCGAATCAGAAATTTACCCATGAATCTAATGGAATTTATTACTATCTCTCAGCAACGGCCTTGAATCTTTAGTTATGCATGTAATATAATGCATAGCTGTCTTTCCCATTCAACAGACTTTAATTTGAAGCTCATACTTGACATTATCCCTACCAAGGTGAATAACATTACATTTAATGGGCCTATTCTCCCATTGCATCGAGATATGCTTGCAAAGTTTCTTTTTCATCCAGGATTCTGACAGAGGCAGAAACGTTGTGTCATCCTCAGATCTGTAGACAGTACACACAACAACATGATCCATATCATTAATATAAATGGTGAAAAGTGATGGTCCTAGTACACTCCTGCGGGACACTAATCGTAGCTGAAACACACAGAAACACTGTAAGGATAGGCACATATAAATTATTAAAAAGATAAAGTTATTTGACATTTTCTGGGATGATATAATACTCGGCTATAGTTGTTAGATTAAAAGACTCCAGAAAAACAGATCTGTAAAGAGAAGTGTTTAGCTAAACGTTGTGAAGAAGGTATTTCGATTGTCAGTATAGTTTAAAAATTGCGTTTCTTTTGCGATAAATATTAGAAGGTATGTGATATCAAAGACAGACACAACAAAGGATAACAGCAAAGACACTAAAATAGCAGATGAATCAACAGAATATACACGGCAAGTTAGTGATGACATATGATGCCCACATTTGTCCTACCAAATAAAACTTGTGAAAAAAGAAGATATCCCCACTTCCAGAATTGCTTGAACCGAGGTCCGAATTGCTAAAGTTTGATTTAGACTGCAGGACGGAATTCACTGAAGCTCAGGATGACACTGCAATCTACTTTTTCTGAAACTAGTGTAAACAGCAAAGATGACTTCGACTTACAGAATCTTGAAGCAGAGAAGGAGGCCATTCGGCTAAACGTGCCCGTGCTGGCTCTCTGAAATGGCTACCGTTGCGGCCAGGTGGTAAGAAGTGTGGATGGTTACCACAGTTCGCCTCCCAACTGACTGCAGAAAATGCTTTTGTTACAAGGGTTTTTACCCCCTTTTTTATTTGTCAAATAAACAGAAAGCAACAGGTGTTATGGTCGGTTTACAACAGAAGATTAACGATTTATTGAACAATATTCATTCCCAAAATGGTCACAAGAGCACCCACACATACATTCACTTGTACACAGCCACAAAAGAATAGATAGATAGACAGGAAAAGGGTAAATGGTTTGAAGTGAAGTGGGTGTTTCGGGTTCATGGTAAAGCTGTTGAATCTTCACAGAGGAGAATTTTTCTTTTCAGGTTGCAGGCCTGCATTGTTTGTAGATTTTTCTGGTGGTTGAGACTCCAGTCTGGAGGTGGTGATCACTTTCAGTTCTCTGCTGCAACAAGTTGAAGGGTAGAATTCACAGCAGGACTTCTCTGGCTTTTGCTGGATCTGTCACAGCTCTTAGCTGGACAGGCTATCGTGGTATTTGTTCTGATCTCCCCCTCTCTCTCCAGAGACCTAGTTTTTAAGGTCAAAAATCTCTCATATGTTGCCCTGCTGGGAGACACAGAGCGTCGTCCCTTTGGTGACCAACAATGTACCAGGATGTGGCTACATCATACCTTCTTTGTTTCGGAATAACCCATTCGATTCAAAAATGTCTCTTGAGGGGTTCAGAATGGTGTAATTGACACCTCTTAGCTTGGAATGTATCTTTTTGTCCTTAACAGAGAGTATGACCGTTTCAATGTACAGGGCCAGGTCGTTTGACCGTCAGTGGCCATTTTGCAGCACATTGTCCACTTTTATAAAGGAAAAGTCAATTTTCATAAATCTTCTGTTTGGGTTCTGTATTTTCAATTGCTGCACTTCCCGTGAGTGTGACACTACCAATTAGCCCCACACACCAGGTCTTTCCTCATAAGTCTGAACATTTTTTTTTCTTTTCAAGTATATATCCAGTTTCCTTTTGAAGTTTACTACTGCATCTACTTTGATTACTCTTTCAGATAATGGAAACTTGCTGAGTAAGTACATCACTTCCAAACTTACCCTTAATTTTGTTTTTGCCATTTATCTTAAATCAATTTCCTCTGGTCACCAACCGTCCTGCCAGTAGAAACAGTCTCTCCCTATCTACATCTTTTGGGCATGTGAGTAACTATTGGCAACTATATCTCATGTCTACTGCATATACGGTTTTTTGTTTTATATATTTAACTTGATTTATTAAAGAATTTCTTCCTCAGAAGTTTTCAGTGCTTTTTACCCCTGAAAGCTGCATTAGAGATAAAGTCTGTATGACAATATCATATAATGCCTCCACATAAGAATAATACAGATTATAGGGAGATATGTCAATATTCTATATAAACCCAATTTTTTGGTGACCAATGGCAGATCTATGAAATCATGCAGCATCTGAGAGTTTGATCTGAGGACGGGACATCTTTAAGTTAGATATGTCCGCATCAGATTCGGGAAATATGGAGGATCTGGATATATGTAGATACATTAATGACGTGAGATGGTGGAATATCTTTTAGAGTTAGTGATGTTCTGGGGGAAAAACTTGAAATGAATTAGCCCAATTCTTTTAAAAAATGGGCTCTGAACAAATATAGAATCATGGTTGCAGTATTGCAGGGAGTAGTTTTCACAACAAAGCTAATAAGAATCCTGGAAGGTATGTAAAAGAATGAAGGAATTGAATAAGCACCAACAGGAAAGCAATTCGAAGGAAATTCAAGATCAAAAGAAGAGGACAAAGGAGAAGTTAAAAACGGAGATAGTTAAGAAAGTACTAAAGCCCCAGAATTACAGAATAGAACAATTGGAACAGTATGAGCAGACCTTTACTCGTAAAGTGTCTTAAGATCAGAATGTGTTGAGGTAAGAGCGACTGCTCTTCACATCAAGGCAGCATTTGACCGAGTGCAGCATCAGGGAGTCCGAGCAAATTTGTGGTCAAAGAAAATCAAGGGGAAAGCTCTCCACTTGTTGATGCCATACCTGGCACAAAAGAATATTATTGTGGTTGTTGGAGGTCAATCTTCTCAGCACCGGGACATCACTTCAGGAGTTCCTCAGGGTTGTTAGTGTACTGGAGCCAATCGTATTCAGCTGCTTCATCAATCATCTCCTTTCCATCATATGGTCAGAAGTAGGGATGTTCGCTGATAATCGCAGTGTCTGGTATCATCCATTACTCCTCAGATACTGATGCAGTTCATGCCCGCATTCAGCAAGACCCAGGCAACATCCGGTTTGGCTGATAAGTGGCAAGTAACATTCGCACCACACAAGTACTAGGCAATGACTTTCTCCAACAAGTAAGAATCTAAACATCTCTCCTTGACATTCAATGGCATTGCCATCACTGAATCTCACACCATCAACATTCTAGAGGTTACCATAGACCAGAAAATTTAATGGACCAGCCATATAAATATTGTGTCTGCAAGACCAGGCCAGAGATTGGGAATTCTGTGGCTAGTAACTCATCTCCTAACTGTCCAAAGCCTGTCTCCCATCTATAAGGCACAAGCCAGGAGTGTGATGGAATACTCTCCACTTGTCTGGATGAGTGCAATTCCAACAATACTCAAGAAGCTTGAAAAGATCCAGGAGAAAGCAACCAACTTGATCAGCAGCCCATCCACCACCTTAAATATTTATTCCCTCCACCACCAGTGCACAGTGGCAGCAGTGTGCCTCATCTACAAGATGTACTGCAGCAACTCACCAAGCCTCCTTCAACAACATCTTCCAAACCCACAACCTTGACCGTCTAATAGAACAACGGCAACAGTCGCTTGGAAACACCACCATCTGCACATCCCCCCACCACCATCCTCCCCCTGCCCCCCTCCCCCCACCCCCCCCCCCCCCCCCCCCACACACACACACACACACACACACACCGCCAAGTCACATACTATCAAGATTACGAACTATATTGCTGTTCGTTCTTTATTGCTGGGTCAAAATACTGTAACTTCCTTTGTAACAGCACTGTAGATGTACCCACCAAATGGACTTCAGTGGTTCAAGAAGGCGGCCCATCATCACCTTCTCAAGGGAAATTAGTATGAACTCTAAATGCTGGTGTTGCCACTCACATCCCTTGAACAAATTTTAAAAACACTGCAGACTGTAACAGACTTGCATGTGAATTATGAAGTGGTTAAATCCAATGACAAAAACGATTAAAAGGCCTAACATGATGCAGATTAAACATAAAAGATTATTTTTGCTCTGTTTTATTACATGAAACGACTCAGATCAAAACCTCCAGAAGCCGTTCAGATACCCATGTGAATAAAGCGCTGTACTGCAATAACATTATTCAACAGTTATTAGTTATTTGCGCAGTTTAACACAAAAAATACGGGACAGGACACAGTTTATTTGGTTACATCCAGTTATTTTATTTCATTCCATCTACACTTTAATTCATCAATGAAATTGTCAGAAAAAAATAGCATCTGCTTTCATAATCACAGTGGCAAAGAAAGAACATGTACACATATTGCGCCTGTTTCAGTGAAGCAAAATAACTGACAGCCATTCGCTGGTTCATTCCTCAGGGTCAAGCTGCCTGGTTTAAATTTCAATCAAAGCTCGGCATTTAACTGTCAGTCACCATAAACTAGTGTATTCTCCATGGCAACGTCTCTACCAATCAGAGTCCAAAGAACAAAGAACAAAGAAAATTACAGCACAGGAACAGGCCCTTCGGCCCTCCAAGCCTGCGCCGATCCAGATCCTCTATCTAAACCTGTCGCCTATTTTCTAATGTCTGTATCTCTTTGCTTCCTGCCCATTCATGTATCTGTCCAGATACATCTTAAAAGACGCTATCGTGCCCGCGTCTACCACCTCCGCTGGCAACGCGTTCCAGAGACCCACCACCCTCTGCGTAAAGAACTTTCCACGCATATCCCCCCTAAACATTTCCCCTCTCACTTTGAACTCGTGACCCCTAGTAATTGAATCCCCCACTCTGGGAAAAAGCTTCTTGATATCCACCCTGTCTATACCTCTCATGATTTTGTATACCTCAGTCAGGTCCCCCCTCAACCTCCGTCTTTCTAATGAAAATAATCCTAATCTACTCAACCTCTCTTCATAGCTAGCGCCCTCCATACCAGACAACATCCTGGTGAACCTCCTCTGCACCCTCTCCAAAGCATATACATCCTTTTGGTAATGTGGCGACCAGAACTACACGCAGTATTCCAAATGTGGCCGAACCAAAGTCTTATACAACTGTAACATGACCTGCCAACCCTTGTACTCAATACCCCGTCCGATAAAGGAAAGCATGCCGTATGCCTTCTTGACCACTCTATTGACCTGCGTTGCCACGTTCAGGGAACAATGGACCTGAACACCCAAATCTCTCTGTACATCAATTTTCCCCAGGACTTTTCCATTTACTCTTGAATTGGATCTTCCAAAATGCATCACCTCGCATTTGCCCTGATTGAACTCCATCTGCCATTTCTCTGCCCAACTCTCCAATCTATCTATATTCTGCTGTATTCTCTGACAGTCCCCTTCACTATCTGCTACTCCACCAATCTTAGTGTCGTCTGCAAACGTGCTAATCAGACCACCTATACTTTCCTCCAAATCATTTATGTATATCACAAACAACAGTGGTCCCAGCACGGATCCCTGTGGAACACCACTGGTCACACGTCTCCATTTTGAGAAACCCCCTTCCACTGCTACTCTCTGTCTCCTGTTGCCCAGCCAGTTCTTTATCCATCTAGCTAGTACACCCTGGACCCCATGCGACTTCACCTTCTCCATCAACCTACCATGGGGAACCTTATCAAACGCCTTACTGAAGTCCATGTATATGACATCTACAGCCCTTCCCTCATCAATCAACTTTGTCACTTCCTCAAAGAATTCTATTAAGTTGGTAAGACATGACCTTCCCTGCACAAAGCCATGTTGCCTATCATTGATAAGCCCATTTTCTTCCAAATGGGAATCGATCCTATCCCTCAGTATCTTCTCCAGCAGCTTCCCTACCACTGACGTCAGGCTCACCGGTCTATAATTACCTGGATTTTCCCTGCTACCCTTCTTAAACAAGGGGACAACATTAGCAATTCTCCAGTCCTCCGGGACCTCACCCGTGTTTAAGGGTGCTGCAAAGATGTCTGTTAAGGCCCCAGCTATTTCCTCTCTCGCTTCCCTCAGTAACCTGGGATAGATCCCATCCGGACCTGGGGACTTGTCCACCTTAATGCCATTTAGAATGCCCAACACTTCCTCCCTCCTTATGCCGACTTGACCCAGAGTAATCAAACATCTGTCCCTAACCTCAACATCCGTCATGTCCCTCTCCTCGGTGAATACCGATGCAAAGTACTCGTTTAGAATCTCACCCATTTTCTCTGACTCCACGCATAACTTTCCTCCTTTGTCCTTGAGTGGGCCAATCCTTTCTCTAGTTACCCTATTGCTACTTATATATGAATAAAGGGCTTTGGGATTTTCCTTAACCCTGTTTGCTAAAGATATTTCATGACCCCTTTTAGCCCTCTTAATTCCTCGTTTCAGATTGGTCCTACATTCCCAATATTCTTTCAAAGCTTCGTCTTTCTTCAGCCTCCTAGACCTTATGTATGCTTCCTTTTTCCTCTTAGCTAGTCTCACAATTTCACATGTCATCCATGGTTCCCTAATCTTGCCATTTCTATCCCTCATTTTCACAGGAACATGTCTCTCCTCCACGCTAATCAACCTCTCTTTTAAAGCCTCCCACATATCAAATGTGGATTTACCTTCAAACAGCTGCTCCCAATCTACATTCCCCAGCTTCTGCCGAATTTTGGTATAGTTGGCCTTCTCCCAATTTAGCACTCTTCCTTTAGGACCACTCTCGTCTTTGTCCATGAGTATTCTAAAACTTATGGAATTGTGATCACTATTCCCAAAGTAGTCCCCTACTGAAACTTCAACCACCTGGCCGGGCTCATTCCCCAACACCAGGTCCAGTATGGCCCCTTCCCGAGTTGGACTATTTACATACTGCTCTAGAAAACCCTCCTGGATGCTCCTTACAAATTCTGCTCCATCAAGACCTCTAACACTAAGTGAATCCCAGTCAATGTTGGGAAAAATAAAATCTCCTATCACCACCACCCTGTTGCTCCTACATCTTTCCATAATCTGTTTACATATTTGTACCTCTATCTCACGCTCGCTGTTGGGAGGCCTGTAGTACAGCCCCAACATTGTTACCGCACCCTTCCTATTTCTGAGTTCTGCCCATATTGCCTCACTGCTCGAGTCCTCCATAGTGCCCTCCTTCAGCACAGCTGTGATATCCTCTTTGACCAGTAATGCAACTCCTCCACCCCTTTTACCTCCCTCTCTATCCCGCCTGAAGCATCGATATCCTGGGATATTTAGTTGCCAATCGTGCCCTTCCCTCAACCAAGTCTCAGTAATAGCAATAACATCATACTCCCAGGTACTAATCCAAGCCCTAAGTTCATCTGTCTTACCTACTCCACTTCTTGCATTAAAACAAATGCACCTCAGACTACCAGTCCCTTTGCGTTCATCATCTGCTCCCTGCCTACTCTTTCCCTTAGTCACGCTGACTTCATTATCTCGTTCCTTACAGGCTTTAGTTACTACCTCCATACTGTCCACTGACCTCATTTGGTTCCCATCCCCCTCCCAACTTGCCAACCAACCAGCGCTTTCTTCTCATACTGTATAAATGTGTTGCTTCCCCTTACATTGGTATTCTTTCGGCTGTCCTGATGAATGCAAGATGAAAAGCTTCGACAAATGTCTTTGTTTACAGCAATACTCCTGTTCTGTACTACCAAATGACTAGATTTATTGAAATTAATTTCACAACTTGCCATGCAGGGATTAAACTGAAGACTCATGTGTGGCTAATCTGCTACAATTACCACGTTACTAGCGAAACGTGATGAGGTTCACCAGCCAGATCCCGCAATCCTCTTACAAGGCAAATAACTACTTGGCCAAGATATCAAAAAACAACCAGCATGTGAGAAGTCATGTCACATTTTAGGAAGGGATAAATTGGAGTGGGGCTTAAATTTAAGAAAATAAATGTTGAAAATTCCTTCTGACTTAAAAAGTAGGGAGTCTCGTAAATCACAGTATCCGAATCAGTTACAGGAGATTGCGCCCTTTATGTTAGGAGCCCATCCTCAGTACTTGCACCCATTTTGGTAATTTTGTACACGAAAATATTCTTATCTTCTATGCTGTCAACAACGTGGCAATTAAAATACCGAGGTAGAAACACTTCGTAGAAAAATTCATGCTTTGTGTCTCGTAATATATTAGACAAGTAAAGTGTAGTTGCTTAGTTGGCGAGATAGCGCAATGTTTCTATTAACTTGATGTAGGTAGTTGAGGAAAGGAAAAAATCCAAACCTAAGACGACGTCATAATCCGTAAGAATGTTAGTGTGGTCTTCGCCCCAACTCAGGGCACGGATCTTTATGCTCTGTCTGCTGGCACGGTGAATGTTAATGAAGACTTTGTTTTGTATTTGCTTCAGGATGTTCAATTGATCTGTCATGGTAATATTTCCACCTGATGAGGAAAAGGTCCGTTTTATTTTGTTCTTGAAGACTGATCCTTTATTATCACAGCAGCAAAAAGTAGCAACTCCAAAGTAGAACTGTCAGCAAATGTTACCCCAAACAGTGCCAGGCATTATGTTGCTCTCGCGATGGTGCCCTGTCAGCAGGAGTCACCGTATGGCGACGTGCAGTAGGTTGTACCCCTCCGTAACATATGTCTTAAACCCTGGCAACACTCCAAGAACTCTGTTTACTTAAACTCTGGTCTGTTGTGCATCTTGCACTTCCTTCACCATGGCATTGGCGACAGTTCCTCCAGCCGTCTCAGCTCTCAGCTCTGGATTTTCCTCTCTAAACCTTTCCATTCCTCACTCGCCTTTAAAATACTGCTTAAAGCCTTTATTTTTGACTAAGCTTTTAGTCCTAATATCTCCTTTGCCACTGTGTCAATTTTGGTTGATTACACTCCCATGGAGCATCATGGAACTTTTTTTATCGCTTATTCAAATGCGACATATTGTGGTTTACACTCTTGAACCCAATGTTCAGAGGCTGAGCGTTGGATTCACAGAATCTAAGACACAATATCATTGTAGTTCCTGATGTCTTTATCATACTTTTTATCATGCATGGATATCTGTATCAGATACTATTTGGATGCTCAGTTTCAATTGGAGCTTCAATTACCATCCGCTGACAGAGCTCCGATATAATTTCTTACGCTTCATTTACATTCTCTTTGAAGATGATACAGCAACTAAATGTTTACAGCAAGGAGACTGAATAACTCCTAATGCGTGTTTACCAAGGCCATGCATCTCTCTTTGACTAGTAAGCCCCTTCCGCGATATAGACACGCCTTGTCGTTATTGTCCACATACCTTCCTGATAGCAACAAAATGATGCGGTTTGGTTACTTCCCAGCCTTTCACTCGCCAAGTAGGTTCTATAAAAACCACACCATTCCAGCGCCTGATTTCAGCTGAATCGCTTTTTTCCCCGTAAATCTGATGTTCTGCTTCTCAAAGTACCGGCAAAGTGCAATATCCCGAAAAGATAGGACACATGGACGTCAGGATTAAGTTAGTCAGAATGTGATGAAAACACCGAGACCCCATGACTGCACTTAATGAAGGGGAGGATTTGGATATAAGCAATCCCTTACACAGAAAATGATAGGCACTGCGAACTCTTTTCAGCCGGTCTCACAAGCCTCCCAATAGCTTCAGATAATTGTCGGCAGGTCTGTTCTTGCTTTCTTCTGTTCACGCAACGGGTCCCGGAAGCAATAAAAGAAGCGAAGAGAAATAACTTGAACAAAGAAATTATCCAACCCACTACACGATCGCCTTGTCCGCCAATAATAACTCGCAGTACCATAAAGACTCTCATTCAAGTATTCGGAGCGTCGAGAAATCTGCACCAATGACTTCATGTGAAGATGCAGCACTTGTGGCACCAAGGCTCAAAGAGCTGGAAGGCCCTACGTTCTAACCTCGGTCTGTACTACTTAAATTACTCCCGTGAATACAATCTAATGAGTTAGCCTGAAACTGGGCGCCTTGGTGAAGATAGGTTCGACCTGAGCAGTAATACACGCGTCGTGAACGGTAACCGAGTCGTCATGTTATTGAATCAGTAATCCAAAGGCCCGGACTAAAGATTCGCTGACCTAAGTTTAAATCCAATCACGACAATTGGAGAATTTCAGTTCAAAAATCAATTAAATGAATGTTAAATAAAACGTGTGTATCAGAGAATGGAGACGACAAAACAACCAGATTGTCAAAAAAGCCTCTCTGGTTCACTAATGTTAAGGGAACGACACCTGTTGGCCTAGATATGATGGCAGACCTGCAGCCATATGGTTGACTCTTAACTGCGCTCTGAAATGGCCTAACAAATCATTCAATTGTCTTACCAGCGGAAAATTCCCACAGATGAACTTTAAAAATAGGCGTTAGGCCTCACAACTGTAAAAGGATCACATACCGAGAAAGTAAAGGGTGACTGTGGAACAGCACAGATCAGTTACTCCAGGATTAGAGCGAGAAATTGGAGTGCAGAAATATGAAACACCCCAACCAACGTCAGCATTCCGAAGGGATCGTTGCTTCCATGACACCCTGGTCCATTCCTCCATCACCTCGTCCCTTTCCCATGGCACATTCCCATGCAATGGCAGGAGGTGTAATACCTGCCCTTTTATCTCCTCTCTCCTCACTATCCAAGGCCCCAAACACTCCTTTCAGGTGAAGCAGCGGTTTATGTCTACTTCCTTCAATTTAGTGCACTGTATTCGCTGCTCACAATGTGGTCGTCTCTATATTGGGGAGACCAAATTCGGAATGGGTGACTGCTTTGTGGAACACCTCCACTCAGTCTGAAAGCATGACCCCGAGCATCCGGTCGCTTATCATTTCAACAACCCATTCTCCGCCCCCGCCCACCCCCCCCCCCCCCCCCCCACTCTCATGCTAACATTTCTGTCTTTGGTCTGCTCCAGTGTTCCGGTGAACATCAATGCAAGCTTGAGGAGCAGCACCTGATCTTTCGATTGGGCACTCTACAGCCTTGCGAACTTAACATTGAGTTCAATAACTTCAGAGCATGACTGGCCTTTTTAAAATATATTTTTATTTTCTTTTTTATTATAGTTTTTTAACTGTGTGTCTGTTTTTTTGTGTAGTCAGAGCTGCTCATTATCCTGCTATTAACACTCTCTCTGGATTAATGCTTTGTCTTTCACCACAAGCATTCACACACTCTTTGCCTTAGTCCCAGAACAACTGTGTTGTTTAATCTCTCCTGCCCTCTGCCCTATCACGCACCTTCCTTTTTGTTTCATCCCCACCAACCGCCACCCCCACCCCCTCCCCCACCCCCAACCTTCACTTGCTTAAAACCTAATTATTTTCAAACCTCTGGCAGTTTCTGATGAAAGGTCACTGACCTGAAACGTTAACTCTGCTTCTCTCTCCACAGATGCTGCCAGACCTGCTGAGTATTTCCAGCACTTTCTGTTTTTACATCAATGAGGGCAGATTATGCAATCAGTTTCACTCAGCCGTTAGCCCTTAATATAACCAAGACTTGAGATCAGAGAAAAGAACGTTTGATGAGGTTCTTTATGGGACTGCGATTTATTGTGGGCGGACAAGGTGATCGTGTAGCGGGTTGGATAGTTTCAAATGTGTTGAAGAAATGCACGTTCTATCCAGCCACATAAAGGGCTGTGGGCAAGATGTGCCAAAGCGGTGATCCAGTTTAAAGGCTATTTTTTCTGACAACAGGAGGACTGTTGCAAACCCACTACAAATGAGAACCGAGAAATTTCTCATAAATACATATGGTGCAAGGGGCCAACTTTTCTCCAACCGACTAATGCAGCGAATTTACAGAGTCCTGGACATACGCAGATACGCCGATATTAAACCTGTATCCACAGAACTCGAAGTCGTTGTGGGTGATATAGCAGCTTGAAAAGCAATCCTTCAGGTCTGTACAGCAATTGGGGTGCTGGGAGCACGGCACTTGCATCGTGTTTTCGCATTAGCCTCTGGGAATCCCCTGATGGAGCCTCTAGGACGCTCGGATATGCAATGGGCTCTAGGCGCCAGATTGAAGCAGGATTTGGCATTCATTTGGCGCCCCAAGCTCTCGCGAGAGATCCATAATCTCCTCACAGCCAATCATGTGTACTTATTGTTGTATATAATGAAGAGTGACAGTCAATTTTACCCATCAGGTCGTGCTGCAGTGTGAACCCACCATTACTCTAAGCTTCGCTAATCGTTTCCCTCCAATGCTGACTATCTCAATTCACATATGCTTATAAAGGCACATTACTAGTTCAATTCAGAATATACCAGCTGTGGATCAGACACAAGAAGACCATTGCCGCCTGTCTGGCCGCTCCTTCAACAGAATATATCCCACCATACCTCATACCGCATTACCAACATTTTATCCAGCAACTTATCCACGTTCCTTTTGAATTTTTGAGATAATCAACCCGCATGTTTCCCTTGGCAGATCATTCCATCCACTAACATCCTCTTCTTTAAGTAGGAAAACTTAAACTATACTTTCACTCTCCCTCTTCCGAGTTGTAAGTCCCACTCTCTTGTGAAATCTGACACCATGTCATATTTTAACATTCATACTGTGGGTCTTCAATACTCCAAAAAGATTTGCCTGAGCCAGTTCTCCCTGTGTCTGCGTGGGTTTTCTCCGGGTGCTCCGGTTTCCTCCAACAAGCCAAAAGACTTGCAGGTTGGTAGGTAAATTGGCCATTATAAATTGCCCCGAGTATAGGTAGGTGGTAGGGAAATATAGGGACAGGTGGGGATGTGGTAGGAATATGGGATTAGTGTAAGATTAGTATAATGGGTGGTTGATGGTCGGCACAGACTCGGTGGGCCGAAGGGCCTGTTTCAGTGCTGTATCTCTAAAACTAAAAAAATATATACCACAAGATTATCTGTATCTGGGCAGAAAAGTCTCCAGGAGTGATGCAGTATTCCGTTCTCAGTAGGTTTGGGGCCTTTAGAGTGAGGCATAGACAAACTTGTCATGTAATCTATCCTACTTTACATGACCATTTGAAGAGGCATGAGGATAAGTAGCCGAGCTGGATAACGGTAATATGTAGGCATCAGCAACTAAGATGGGAGAATATAGTGGGTGACACGCGCAAGGTGGGAGAGAGAATACAAAAGTAGGGAGGTTATGCTTCAGCTATACATGGCATTGGTGAGACCACGTCTGGAGCACTGTGTACCATACTGGTCTCCTTATTTAAGGAAGGATGTGGATACGTTGGAGGCAGTACAGAGAAGGTTTGCTAGACTAATACCTGGAATGGAGAGCTTTCTTATGAGGAAAGATTGGACAGGCGAGGCTTTTATCCGCTGGAATTTAGAAGAGTAAGAGGCGACTTGATTGAAACGTATAAGATCCTGAGGGATCTTGACAGGGTCGATGTGGAAAGGATGTTTTCCCTTGTGGGAGAATCTAGAACTAGGGGTCACTGTTTAAAAAGAAGGGGTCGCCCATTTAAGACAGAGATGAGGAGAATTTTTTCTCTCAGAGTGTTGTGAGTCTTTGGAATTCTCTTCCTCAAAAGGCGGTGGAAGCAGAGTCTTTGAATATTGTTAAGGCAAAGATAGATTTTTGATAAGCAAGGGAGTGGAAGGTTATTGAGGTTAGGTGGAAATGTGGAGTAATCAGTTCAGCCATGAACTTATTGAATGGCGGAGCAGGCTGGAAGGACCGAGTGGCCTACTCCTGCTCCTAATTTATATGTTCGTTTTAGAGGCCCAGTCGGAAGCTCAGTTTGCATTCATTATGCTGCAAAACATTGCACGCATAAATCGTAGGCTATCGAATGATTTGAATTATACATTCCAGAACAAGCTGATAATTGAAATCATTGTTTTATATTTCTTCCTGCGAGGACAAAGCAAAGTACAGAATTTCTTGTATTTGAATAAACTCCTACATTTGATTACATTATTTCCTCAAACCATGTACACATGCTGTGTTGTCACTACATCTCAAATGAGACACGAATCTAACGATTGTTCATGTGGCTCTTTGCTGGTTGAAGGACTAGTGTGGGCGTTCTGACGAACTGCAACTCTACACCTCCATCGAAAGCGATATTGTCGGTTCCAATACAAACGTTCCTGTCTGCAGTCATTGTGCGTGTCATGTATTCTAACACCTCCTACTGCTTTTTAGACATAGTGTGAAGCGGCTGTGGCTGCTTGAATGCCAAGCTCTAGGTCCTCATCGAGTCACCTCTGTTTGCCAACGCGTCGCAATGTTCCGAGGTAGCAGTGAACTGTGAACTTCGGGCATTACATGATTTCCGGAAATCTGTTTATTAGCAAGGCGAAGTCATGATCGAAGACTTCAATCGGCTTATGAGGCCTGCAGCTACCACCAGCCTTCTACTTCATAGACCAGCACTCACCATCGAGTCAACCATCCTAACGAGCAAGCGGGCTTCTGGAGCGGCCCTCACTGCTGCCACCAAGTGCCAGCTTTAACAATGTACATCGAAGTAGGGTCCTGCACCAACACACGACAATTCTGATACTCATCTATCTGACAGCGGTTTATAACACAGTATGGAAGAGAGGACAGCTTTTTAAGCTCTCCAACATCTTACCTTGCAAGCCGATAATCCATTTTCTCAACTCCATGCTGGACTCCCCAACTAGCGAAAATAGTTTCTCCTAATCTACCCTATCTAGTCCCCTTAGTCAATCCCTCATATCAAATAACCTCTTGAATGCATAAAATTCAGAGAATAAAAAAAGAAAACTAGGACATTTAGACTAGATTCAGATGGAGAGTCATTGGAATGCGGAAGTTAATTTAGAGATTCCAGCCAACAGTCATAACGTACTGAGCTGAGGATTTTGCAATACACGTCCGTCCATAATGAAGTATGTACTGAAGTTATACCCTTGGCAGAGGGGGCATAGTTGATTTGGTTGACCGGCTGAATGCTTAATCCATGAAAGAAGTCGAAATTCCTGCCATTTCAGTTCCTTTCCACGGCAGCGGGGGATTTCAAACTCAGGTAATTTAATAAATCTGGAATAAGGAGCTACTATCAGTAATGGTGACCACGAATTTATCGGATTGTGGTTAAAAACCCATCTAGTTCACTAATGTCCTTTAGAGAAGAAAATCTGTTTTCCTTACTTGTTCTGGCCTAAATGTGACTCGAGAAGCAAGCCACTCATTTCTATCTGTGATTGGGTGGCGTAATTGTTTCCTGTGAAGCCGCCTGACTTTGTTCAGAGATGGTCTTCAGATGATCAAGTACCACCTCACTAGGCCAGGCTTCATTTCGACTTAGCTGATTGATTCACTCCCCATATGTTCTTTTTTTTTGCTATAATCGCTGACTATTTATAGGAAGTGGAAAGGCTGGACTTCTGACCTCTACCAAACGTACAGCCTCAGCACTCCACTCATTATGTGCTCACATGAACAGCAAAGTCCTCTGCTCAATAGGGAGCAATGTTCACTGGACTCTCTAAACAGACTCTCGTTGAAAAGCATTCTGGTTCAGACTTTGCAGCCTGATGTGTCTGCCAGGTTTCCCCAGAAATTCCAATGCAATGCACCCTAGATAGGCCAAATCAGCACAAAAGATCAAGAAATATCAAACGCAAATTACGTCCAGTTCAAATGAATATTCAGCGTTCTTTTCTGCTAGCTTCCATCCTGCTGGAAGCCCGCTCTGCCCACAAAAATAGCCACGCTCCCTGATCGAATTATTATCATGCCGTGTTTCAGCTAATTTTGCTGGTTTGCGGACATTTGAAGAGGCTCTTAAAGTTAAGTGTTTTTCCTTATGTGCAAGAGAAGTGCGACGTGGAGAAATTGATGTTGCAAAAGTGGAAGAAAATAAATCTGTCCTTGTTCATGAAAATCATTTTTTTTGTTTTGGATTTCGCTACGGTCACAAACTCTTGCGTTGTTCGGTAAGATTATTATTGGGTGACCATCATCCTTCTCACTAAAAGGCACCGTTAATCACAGAATCACAGAATCGTTACAGTGTAAAAGGAGGCCATTCGGCCCATCGTGTCGCACTGGCTCTCTGAAAGAGCGATTCGATCAGTTCAATTCCCCTGCCTTCTCCCCGTAACCCTGCACATTCTTCCTTTTCATATAAGTATCTAATTCCCTTTTGAATGCTTCAATTGAACTTGCCTCCACCATGTTCTCAGGCAGTGCATTCCAGACCTTAACCACTCGCTGCGTGAAAAAGCTTTTCCCCATGACACTTTTTGAAAACTATTTTTAATTTACTGAGAAACTGACCAATGCAATTAGCACATGGTTATGTATATTTTTTAAATCATTTTTAGTTATTTAAAATTGGCTTATTCACAGGTGGTGGATTAGACACTGTGCCATCTGAAATGTCAATGGATCTATTGTACTCACAATGCGTGGCAAACCTCAGTGCACGTGCTTTGAACCAGCTATCAATGAAACCCATGGTGACCGGTACTTAATGTTGTCCTTAACGACACATCATACCCGCTGTGACTGCAGCCAACCTGAAATGTTTTTATCAATAGAGGTGTGCTGACACCAGTCTTCCACGCAATGGTTAGATTCATGTTCTATATCAACGATTTGGATCTAGGGACCGAATGTAATATTTCCAAGTTTGCTGATGACACAAAACTAGGTGGGAATATGAGTCGTAAGGAGGATGCAAAGAGGCTTCTAGGGGATTTAGACAGGCTAACTGAGTGGGCAAGAACTTGGCAGAGGGAATATAATGCGAATAAATGTGAAGTTATCCACTTTGGTGGGTAAAACAGAAATGCAAAGTATTTCTTAAATGGTGAGAATTTGGGAAGAGTTGATGTCCAAAGGCACCTTGGTGTCCTTGTTTATGAATCAATAAAAGCTAACATGCCGGGGCAGCAAGCAATTAGGAAGACAAATGGTCTGTTGGCCTTTTATTGCAAGAGGATTTTAGTACAGGAGTAATGAAACCCTGATGCAATTATATAGAGCCTTGGTGAGACCGCACCTGGAGAATTGTGTACAGTTTTGCTCTCCTTACCTAAGGAAGGATATACTTGTCACAGAGGGAGGGAATTGAAGGTGGGATGGTGAGATTGTCCCAAGAGGAGAGATTGAGGAGACAGGGCCGATAGTTTAGAAGAATGAGAGGTAATCTCATCGAAACATAAAAATTCTTACAGGGCTCGACAGGGTTGATGCAGAAAGGATGTTTCCACTGGATAGGGGGTCCAGAATCAGGGGCCACAGTCTCAGAATAAGCAGTAGGCCATTTAGGACTGAGATGAGAAATTTCTTCACTCAGAGGGTGGCGAATCTTTGGAATTCTCCACCCCAGAGGGCTGTGGAGGCTCAGTCATTGAATCATAGAATCATAGAAAGTTTATGGCACCGAAAGAGACCACTTGGCCCATCGTGTCTGTGCCAGTTGAAAAACGTCCCATCAATTCTAATCCCACGTTCCAGCATTTGGTCTGTAGCCTTGCAGATTACGACATTTGAGGTGCATATCCGGACTTCATTAGAACAAGTTGAGGGTTTCTGCCTCAACTACCCTTTCAGACAGTGAGTTCCAGATCCCCACCATCCTCTGGGTGGAAAAACCTTTCCTTATCTCCCCTCTAATTTTTCTACCAATTACTTTAAATCAATGCCCCCTAGTCACTCACCTCTCTGCTAACGTAAATAGACCCTTCACCTCCACTCTATCCAGGCCCCTCACAATTTTGTACATTTCAATCAGATCTCCCATCAGCCTTCTTTGTTCAAAGGAGAACAACACCAGCCTATTCAATCTTTCCTCATAGGTGCATTTTTCCAGACCCTCGTAAATCCCCTCTGTACCCTCTCTAGTGCAATTATATCCTTTCTGTAATGAAGTGATCACAACTGCACACGGTACTCAAGTTGTGGCCTAACCAATGTTTTATACAATTCTAGCATAACCACCCTGATCTTGTATTCTATCCCTCGACTAATAAAGGAAAGGATTACATATGCCTTCTTAACCACCTTATCAACCTGTTCTGCTACCTTCAGGAATCTGTGGACATTTACTGCAAGGTCCCTCAATTCCTCTACACCTCTCAGTATTTTCCCTTTAATCGTGTATCGCTTTGCCTTGTTGGACCTCCCCAAATGCATCACGTCACACTTCTCCAGGTTGAATTCCATTTGCCACTTTTCTTCCCATCTGACCAGGCCATCAATATCTTCCTGCAGTCTACAGCTATCCTCCTCACTATCTGCCACCTGGCTAATTTTTTTGTCGTCTACAAGCTTCTTGATCATGACACCTCCCCCACCATCCCCCCACCCCCACATCCAGCTTCCCCACCACACACATTTACCTCCAAATCGTTAATATATAACACAAAAAGGAGGGGACCCAGTACTAGGCCCTACGGAACGCCATTGGAAACAGCCCTCCAGTCGCAAAAACACCCACCAACTATTACCCTTTGTTTCCTGCCACTGAGCCAATTTTGTATCCACCTTGCTACATTTCTCTGGATCCCATGGGATTTCATTTTTTTAACCAGGCTGCCATGTGGGACCTTGTCAAAAGCCTTGCTATAATCCATGTAGACCACATCAACTGCACTACCCTCATCTATCGTTCGTGTTACTTCTTCAAAAAATCGATCAAATTGGTCAGACATGATCTTCCCTTAACAAATCCATGCTGACTATCCTTGATTAATCTGTGCCTTTCTACGTGACAGTGTATCCTGTCTCTCAGAATAGATTCCAATAATTTTCCCACTACTGAGGTTCAACTGACTGGCCTGTAATTAAATTGGTCTATCCCTCGCTCCCTTTTTAAACAGCGGTACAACATTAGCAGTCCTCCAATCCTCCAGCACCGCACCTGTATCCAGTGAGGACCGGCAAATGATGGTCTGACCTGCCGCTATTTCCTCTCTTGCTTCTTTTAACAGCTTGGGGTACATTTCATCTGGCTCTGGTGATTTATCAACTTTCAGGGATGATAATCCCATTAATACATCCTCTCTCCCTATGTTTATCACATCCAATACTTCACACCCCTCTTACTTAACTACAATATCAGCATTGTCCTCTTCTTTTTTGAAGACAGATGCAAAGTATTCATTCAGAACAATACCAGCATCTTCTGCCCCTACACTGAGGTTACCTTTTTGGTCTTTTATGGGAGCTACTCTTTCCTTAGTTATCCTCTTATACTTAATGTACTGATAAAATATCATTGGGTTCACCTTGATTTTGCTTGCCACTATTCTTTCATGCCATTTCTTAGCTCTCTTAATTTCCTTTTTGATTTCACCCCTACACTTTCTATACTCCTCTTGGCTTTCTGTAGTATTGCGTTCGCTGTGTCAAGCATAAACTTTCCTTTTCTGTCTTATCTTACCCTGTAAACCACTTGACATCCATGGGGCTCTAGATTTGGCAGTCCCAACCTATTTCTTTGTGGGAACATATTCACTCAGGACCCCTTGAATCTCCCCTTTGAATACCTCCCACTGCTCTGACACTGATTTACCTTCAAGTAGCTGTTTCCAGTCCACTTTCTCTAAATCACTCCTCAGCCTAGTAGAATTTTTCCTTGCCCAAATTGTTCTTTTCCGTAATTATGTTAAAACTGACTGAATTATGACCACTACCACCAAAATGCTCTCCCACTGCCACCCCTTCCACCTGCCCATCTTCATTTCCTAAAATTAAGTCTAAAACTGCGCCATCTCTTGTTGGACTTGTTCCATACTGGCCAAAAGGTTCTCCTGAATGCACCTCAAGAATTCTGCTCCCTCAATTCCTTTCACACTAAAACCACCCCAGTTAATATTGGGGTAGTTAAAATCTCCTACTCTTACTGCCCTATTGTTTTTGTACTTCTCAGAGATTTGCCTACATATCTGCTCTTCTATTTCCCGTGAGATAGTATATTCAAGACAGAGTATATTCAAGACATAGACCCATAGATTTCTAGATAGTAAAGATATCAAGGTATATTGGGAGAGTGCGGGTAAATGGTGTTGCTGCAGAAGATCAGCCATGATTTAGATTAATGGCGAAGCAGGTTCGAGTGGCCGAATGGCCTACTCCTGCTCTTATTTCCTCTGTTCCTCTGTTTCATCGATGCAGTCGTACAGTGAGGAGTAGTTAACACATTGTACACGCAACTATGTGGAGGAAATAATGTCATCGAATGTAAGACACAAAGTTCCGTACTTTGTTTTGTCCTCACTGTAAAAAATGTATCCCGACAGTAATTCAAAGAATTTTGTTCTGGTACACATAATGTTTCAATGTATTCGATGTCTTGTGCTCTACGTATGTAATGTTTTGCATACTAACTTAATTTGTTACCCTTTTCCTCTCTCTTCCTCTGTATTATTTCATCTTAGTCTCTGATGTCTACTTTTTACGATTAATAATCTCTGCTATTATCCTCGGAGCTTTTGCAACGATGATGTTAATTACGATAAAATACGCAACACACTTTTCTGTGCCATGTTCTAATCTCTATTCTAAAGCGGTTGGGCCATCTAAGCCACTGTTTCGGCACAACCCACCCACTCCCTACTGAACCACCACCCCCCTCCCCCCCCCCCCCCCACCCTCCCCCCCCCCCACCCCCCACCGCCCCCTCACCCCCTTAAAAAAACAATGTCCTTCTACTACCGTGCTCCTGATTATATCGGATTTCTGCAAATGGATGTTCGCCATGGGGTTCCCCAATAGGATCTAATGGTTAGCCAAATAATCTGACCCCAATCATTCAGTCTACAACTCGCAGACTTTTAATCGGGTACGCTTGATCGTAGTTGTATCTAGGAATTGCGCACCTTCCTCTTTCCTGAAGTCACCTTTTCCTGTGCTGTTTGTTGCACATTCAGATAAAGAAATCTTCTCTGTTCATATGGCATCCGATTGGCGATGGATACATGAATGGCAACGCCGATGCAGCTTATAATGCATTGCATCCTCGGAAAGCTTGCAACCGGAGAAAATGCTTTAATTCAAGCATAGCACAGCATGGTGACTGGTGCAGGAATCTGCGCCATGTTGTGAGATCACAGTTGCTGATTATTCTCTTTAATTGAGCCTCCTGATACATGCTTCCCTTGGCAGTTGAAGAGAGTTAGTTCTCCGTTATGATATACTATGAAGCAGCTGCTTATATCCCTGTTTGTAGCTTTATACATTGAGCACTCACAAGCATCCATGTAGCCTTCTTCCTCCGCAACGCTTCAAGGTCTGAAAATCCACTTGCTACAAGGATAGCAATAATTTAGTCATCTCAGATACTTTGTGGCATCATCAAGTGGAGATTATCGACAGAGCGTGCCTGCGTGCGCATTACTGAGATGGTTTGAGTGGCCAGTCATTTTGGTGACTGGAATATCTCATGTTGTGAGACAACAACAACACCCCACCCCCCTCCGTGTTTAATTTCTAGAGATTTTCTAGGGTCGGATCTCGGCTAATACTCAAAGCAGAGCTGAACACAAATGCGTCTTTCTTTTGCTTTGTTCTGGACAGGAGTAATGTATAAATGCAACTTTTTTTATGTTGCAGTAACAGATCTACATTCGTCATTCGTTACAATTCGCACTGGGGCAATTCTCCTCTCTGGCCTCACTGATCTAAAGAAAGCATGAGATGTTCCTCTACATCCTTCTTTGGGTAACAGTGTCTGCTGCTGACCACATTTGACTCATTCCAGTGCTGGTTATTAGAGTTTATAGAAGGTCCCCAGTCTTAACATACTTCTTATTTCAGCTGCAGTAAACTGGCATCAACACTGTGTGGATGAAGCACACGTTCATACAGTTTTGGGATTATTTGGGCTTTCAATCTTCTACTTTTTAATTATTGGATGTGCTTTACTTCATCAAGTCACCTTTGTTATTTACCTGGTTTCCTTCAAATTTAATTTTATGGCAGTCTATTTGCGGTCGCCCATAGTGCGATAAGATATTGGTTGTAAATGGGTCTAAACTAATATTAACTGTCGCCTCTCCATTATTCAGAAAATAAGCATGACGATCGTCTCCCAGGAGAAGTGGATGTGAATATTATGTATTGAATAGATCCTCAAACCTTTAGAGAAGGTAATAAGGCCGATAGATGTGTCCCTACCAAGATACTGGTGACCTTTTGATGTATTCAAGGAAAGGATCAAGCACTCAAAATCCTGAATATCAAGTTGAACGCCATTATGTTTAATATAGTGACAAATTTCAAAAAAGAGCAGAAATTCAACTTAAAGAGGGAACCTAAAAAGACAGTTTACATGTAACTACTTTAGACAGATGATGGTAAAGGAATGGAATAATTTTCAAAGGAAGGCGCCAGGGGCAGTTAATATCAGAATTTCAAAAGAAAGGTGGGAATAAAATGTTGATAGCGCAATTTGAGAGCTATGGTAGAATATAATATTTGTAATATGGAAGAACTAGCCAGACGGTTTGCTATGATTTTGTTATGCGCCATCCATTGTTGTCATATTCATGTGCACACCCCAATCCAAGTGCCATGCTAGCATTCAAAACCGAACTAATCAGATAAAAATTGAGACACATAACATTTCAAGGAACCATGAATAAAATTTAGAGTAGTCCTAAAACAAGAACTTGATTGTATAACTGCAGCTATAATGGAATACTGCTTCTAAGAAGGAGGCCTTTGCTCAATTATAAAATTCAGGCCTCGAAGCTGAGGGTCGTGGCCCCAAGCTCCAATGCAGAACCTAAATACACAATCTAGATCAACGCTCCACTGCAATACGGAGGGTGTGCTCTGTTGCTGATGATGGTGGCTTTATTGGCCCTCAGATGTTAAACCGATGGGTTCTCTTCTTATATGTTAAGGATGCGGTGGCAGTATTTCAAAATGAGCTACGGAATTCTCCCTGTGTTCTGCCCAATATTAAGTATATGATCGCTTATGGCTTTTATTATGGCTTTTAGTGGGACCCCATGAAGTGTAAAAATTCATTGCCATGTTTGATTGCGTAACAGCAGCAGTTAGACATGATTGGCTGTGTGGAGATTAGAGTCGTCCCCAGGACGCTTTATAAATACCAATTCCTGCTTCACTATTGCGTTTCGAACAAATCCCATTGCAGACCACAGAAGGTCCGTCAGGATACTTCCAGAGGTAGATTAGAAAGAATGGCCGCAACCCCGTACCAGGGGAGTTCCGGCGACGGTGTGTCAAGGATGAAGGAATACTCTTCGACCCGCTTCATCAAGCAGAACAACTATACGTTCTGCGGGTACAATTTAAAGATCGCACGAATTTTGGGCGCTAATCTGGGCGTATCTGCTTATGTCTGGGACTCTGTAAGTTCGCTGCATTTGTCTGATAGAGAACTAGGTGTTAACAAGAAAGAATCAGTATGTTTCCCTGTTCCAACTTGCAGTGGGTTTGCAATCTTCATTTTCTCAACAAAATGCGCTTTAAAGATGCATCGATTTGGCACATTTTTGTCCACTGACCGGCTGCAACATGCATTTCTCAGACACATTTGAAATGCAACGATGTGAATTTCTCCGCCATCTGGCCTCCAGCCTCTGGTTTAATAACGATTAAGGTTCAGTGATGCTCGTTAAAAAACCTGCGCTCACTGTTGCCGGTGGGGTGCTTTAAATTTTCATCCTTTAAGTTCTCCCTCCTCACCTGGAGTTCTTGCGCCGTCCAACGGTCATTCCTAGTTTCTCCTCCCCAAATGGTCATTTTACGCGCGTGAAGTCAGACACTGAGTGCCAGGTCAGGCCACTTACATTGTTGTTGAACATAGTCCTTTCCGGCACAATTCACGATGAGTCTCTGGGTAGCAATCAGGAGGGTAAGTGACTCAACGCAGACCTGGAATGAAGTCTAGGACCTGCCAGTTATTTGATATTCAGTACCACAACGAGTATTGCATCTTCACATTCAGTCATTTGTGTAGTTTTGCCTACAGTCTGGATAGTTGGATGACTGGTGGGACTCCGAGTTATTATGGGCGCGGTGAGCCGGTGTTGCATCAGGATTGATCATCTCCTTGTTCACGTTATTATCCTTTGTTTCTTCTGGGGCCCGTGCATAAGTAAGAGTGAGCAGGAACATGAGGCCTGTGAACAGACCCGATAGTTCTGGCCTAAACACATTGGGAAATGGATGAAAGTGTCTACCTCACAACAGTTCCCTCTCTGTTTATCCCTGCACGGAATTGTTTGTACCGACCCCCATCCTTCATTCACAGCATGCTGTGGGGTCCAGGTGCTCTACATCACTTTCTGAATGGATTAGTCCTGATGCATGTGTTTTCTATCTTTTCAGGGGATTGCTCTTTGCAAGTACTTTGAGAAGGAGAAGATCAGTTTTACTGGGAAGAAAGTGATTGAGCTGGGAGCGGGCACTGGAATCGTGGGAATATTGGCAGCTTTACTCGGTAAGTTACGAGTGGAATTAAACTTAAATGTGCCATTTTACCTATGAGAGAATGATAAATGCACGATAACGGAAATACCTGCCTATATCGATGAAGGAGTGTTAACATGGCTGAGAGTAAGGTTAAGCCCCCTACGCTCTTGTGATGCACATGGTTTGGGAGAAATTGAGTTTCTCTGCTGTAAACATTCACTTTTCAGAGCTCTGGTCTGTCGCTGCTCTGGCGGTGCTTAGTTCTACCGTTGGTACATTGACAGCAATGACAACTTTTGTCTTTAGGGCTGTATTCCTTGGATAATCACCGATTAAATATTCAGTGTGACACTCTCCCAATTCTGCGAAAGATAATCTTCTGAGCAAACATTTAACCAGGAGGTTGTCGTGTTTGATAAAACAGCCGCTAGACAATGTATTTGGGCTTCAAACAAAAGAGCCAAGCCCAGAGGCTCCCAACAAATAAAAGGGAATTTTATATTATTTCTCCATCAGCAGACTACATTAAACTTTGAGTACATACTGAGAAGTTAAGTGCCTTCCAGTGACAGACAGCGATACGTGATAGGAAGTATGACACACGTCAGGAGATATGACTGTAAATATAGATAATATTATTAGAATTGAAATAATCTGGCAATTGAGGAAACAAAATTCTCCTTATATAGAACGCAGTAGGTAAAAACGAGTATGAAAGTAGGGACAAAAGGCCAAGTGGTGTAGTGTTAGAAGAAGGAACAAGAGGCAAGGTCTGGACTCGTCTCAATTGATCAGGTATTATCAGTTTCTCATTTTCTATGCAATTATTGTTTACGTCTTAAGTAGATTAGACTTTGTATGCAGGAATTCAAACAAATAGTTGATTTACTTACATCACATCATCATGTCTTAGATTATGTGAATGCAACGCCAAGCTTCCAAACATTAAGCGCAAAAGCTTAATGTGGCCAAGTAATATTTCTGGACACATGGTGATATGGATCTTGAATCAGTTGATTTATTATTCTCAAATTGGGTCAACACTATCAAAACATAAACACACAAAGCCCCATTGCAGACTGTTGATAGGAATATCCGTTGGCGGAACAACCTCCTTTTCTGTATGGTCGATAAGAATGACTGCATATACCGAGGCTGCATTAATTCCCTGGTTCCAAGGGCGGATCTCCAATTGTTTTTCCAAGGTTACATCAATGCACGGTGCGATACATCGTGTCGAGTACACTGAAATGTAACAGTAAATTTGTTTCTGACACTTGTGGAAACTGTAAACTACAGCCAGATTTGTGATAGTTTTAGTTGCTGGGGGAAAAAAAGTCGAAAAATAAATAATTAATTGTAGAAGAAAATTATCATAAAATTCAAGAAACATTTATTTGTTACGGGACTGAGTGAAGCCAGACAGTTCTTACCGTCATTATAGCTTGAAAAAAATCATTTTGCACAAGCTTATTTTGCTTGTATCTCCTCAAAGCTTCAGGCAGCTCAGCTTGGGCAGAGCTCCCATTTTGGGTCAGTGCCTTCTGTCAGGGTTGGGGGTGGGGGTTGCTCTCTCTATCAGAATCCTGACTCTGAGTGATTCCTGAAGCCTGTTACTGTCTGGGACAAGAATTGCTGACAGATCCACCACCTTCTTTGGTGACTATTACTTTTTGCTTCTATGCTCAGTGTGTAAGATCAGCCTGTTGTCGAGGGTAAACCATGAATGGAGATGGATGATGTTTTCTTTGTCAGGTGGAAATGTTACCATAACAGATAAACCGAAGAGCCTGATGCAAATCAGAAACAACGTCTATATCAACATCCCTCCTGTCTGCAGAAACCGTTTAAAAGTGCGCCCTCTGGTCTGGGGTGAAGATGATGCTAACTTTCCTACCGACTATGATTTCATTCTGGGATCGGATATTGTCTATCAGTCTGATGCCTATCCCGACCTAGTAGATACACTGCTCCACCTGTCCAGCGAACATACTACAATTTATCTGGCTACTGAATTTCGAACCGACAACGGGTCCCTGGCTTTCCATGAGGTGCTTCTAACTGAATATTTTAATTGCGGGATTGTTGACACGTCAAAGGACAAAGATATTGCTGTGTACAAAATAAGCAAAACTGCTACAAGTCGTTAAGAATCAGCTGCAGACATGCATCGGAATTCTGACGGCATGAACTTGACATTGGGATTAACGAACGTGTCTCCCCATCAATAGCTTTTAAAAGTTTCTGATCCGGACAAGGTAAAGGCGGCTGAAGATTCAAACAGTTCAGATGAAAGCAATATTTAACAACTATATTATATTTCTTCACCTGTCTCTTATTGACACGTTCAGTAACAAATAAAAGAGTTTCGCTCGACGATATTGCCAGCCCGGTCTCTAGAAAAAGGTCTCGCATACCCGCAAACTGATGCTAATGTGTTAATATATTGATACGTAAGTAAATTGGTATTTGAAATGCATTTGACTCAGTTATAGATGAAATGGCATACAACAGACAAAGGCGGGGTTTAGTCATAATCATAGAGTCATTGCGGCACTGAAGGAGGCCATTCGGCCATCGAGTGCATGCCAGCTCTCTGCAGAGCAATCTTATCAGTCACATTCTCTAGCTCTGTCCCTGTAGCTCTGCAAGTATATTTCCTTCAAGTGCCCGTCCAATTTCCTTTTGAAATCATTGATTGTCTCTGCTTCCACCACCCTCGTGGGCATTGAGTTCCAGGCCATGGTCACTCGCTGCGTAAAAACGTTCTTCCTCACATTCGCCCTGCATCTCTTGTCCAAAACCTTCAATCTATGTCTGCTAGTCCTTGCGCCATCAGCTAATGCGAACAGCTTTTCTTTGTTTATCTATATAAAACTGTAATGACCTGGTGCAGCTCTATCAAACCTGCCCGGGATCTCTTTTCTTCCAAGGAGAACAACACCAACTTCTCTAACCCAGTCTTGTAGCTACAATTCCTCACACTGGACACAGTCTGGTAAATCTCCTCTGCACCCACTCTAGCACTCTCACATCCTTTTCAAGTGTGGAGACCGGCACTGGATGCAATAATAGTAGCCTAACCAGAGTTTTAGAAACGTTCAGCATAACCTCCCCGCTTTTATACTCAATACCACTATTTATGTAGCCCAATATCACATATGCTTTGCTAATTACTCTGTCAGCATGTCCTGCCACCTTTCAAACATCTATGCAAATGAACCCCCGGTCCCTCCATCCCTGCATACTTTTTAGAACTGTGCAATTAAGTCTATATTGCCTTTCCCTATCCCTTCTGCAAAAATGCATCACCTCACACTTCTCTGCATTATTGTCTATCTATTGTGCTAGCCTGTCTATGTCCTGTTGCAGTCGATTGGCGTCATCCTCACTATTTGGTACCATCAGCAAATTTTGAAATTTTACTTTTCATTCCAATATTAAATTCATTTACATATACCAAAAAAAGCAGTGATCCTAGCACTGAGCCTTGGGAACACCATTGTCTTCCATCCTCCAGTCTGAAAAACAACCATTTACACCACTCGCTGTTTGTTTTTTTGCATCAATCTATTTTATTTTGTTCAAGCTGACACTGGTCCTCTTATTTCATGAGCCTCAATTTTGTTAACCAGCCTTTATGTGGTACTTTGTCAAAAGGTTATAGACAACATCCATTGCATTCCCTTTATCAACCTTCTCTGTTACTTATCAAAAAATTTCATTTAGATTAGTCATTTAGATCTGCCTTTTACAAATCCGTGCTGACTTATCCTTAATTAACACAAACCTCACCAAGTGCCTCGTGATTTTTCCCCCTGGTTATTGTTTATCAAACCTTACCCACCACTGATGTTAAACTGACTTGCCTGTAGTTACCAGGAATGTTCTTACACCCTTTCGTTTTCATTATTTTATCACACAATCAAAGTATGTCGAGACTTAAATCTGTAAGAGAGCTTTAGCAACAATATATTTAAGTTGCTTACATGAAGTCCAGACAAAAAAGAGCCTTTCAGCGACTACATTAGTACGATAATTCGCAGTTCTGCAGGGATGCTTCCTGTTTTATTTATTAGCACGAATGTTTAAGAAACTGCTGTATGTTTAACAATAAAGTATTTTGGTTGGGATATTTTGTTTCCAGGTTAGAACGTTTGTAAAATAGAACAGGCACAGTGTTCACAGCACCAAAACTGCCGTTATAGTCTTGGTAGAAGCATAATTGAACTGTTCGTCAGCGGCTACAAAGTATTATTCGCAAGTAAGACACTTCAACTAACCAGGGGAAGAAGGCAGCAGGAAAGAATTGGTATCTTAATGTGAAGACTATGCAATTTGTCTGCACTGTATTGACACGACACCCAGATATTCCACCAACGCCATCCAAGTAATAAATTTAATACTAATCATTTAATTGTTAGTCAATGATTGCAAAAGCCAAAATTACGGACCATGTACTGTTTAGTGAGTTTTAAACCAATCAATTGCTGCTTCAGTTTATACTGTTGAAAAATGTCCTATGTATTAAACTGATCTAATTTGAAACAGTGCTGTTTTAATGTTGGCATCAACTTCAGATGGAATAAAGAAACAGTATGCAGCTGAATAAATTACGTCCTGTTCAGTACGTTTTTTATTAAGGTGAGCAAATGGATAACGTCTCTTGACTGATAAATATTTTTACAATGCCGTAGTTTACTCACTTTCGTCTGAGTAGACCCTGGTTCTTTAATTTGAGTTGATTTACACATGACTAAAGTGGAAAATGAGGCATCACAAGCCACGGGAAAAGACAGTCCCGAAACTGGAAGGAATATATTCCAAACATCAACAGGAATCGAAAAGGGTAAAGATTATTCTCCTTGCAAACTAAATAACGTACACATTTATTGCGCCCTTAAAGTCGTGAAACGTCTCAAGACGCCTCTCACAAGCATTACCAAGCTGTGTATCACATATAAGGTGAAACAGGTGAAAAGAGGTAGGTTTTAAGGAAAGAGGTAGAGAGTCAGGATACGGGCAGCAGAGTTTTGGATGAGCTCATGTCAATGCAGAGTAAACGGTGGAAGGTTGCTCAGGAGACCACTGGAATATTTCTGCCTTTAGGTAATAAAAGGCTGGATAAGGATTTCAGCAGCAGACGAGGGGCGGGAACGGCGTTCATGGTTTTGGCGATGGAGTGGATATGGGGCCAGTTACAAGGTTAAATGTCTGATGTGACAGTTGTTTGAATTTATTATTTTTGGCCTGGATTTCTTTCTTTACATTGAGTTTAACGGGGTTGATCTAAAGTAAATACCCAAGCTGTTGATATACAAGTCATGGCACAGACGACAAATATTCTGTGGGAATCAAGTACACAACGATATCTCCGAACCGAAAAGTGCACTCCCATTTACCCAGTCAATTTGCTCATTGCGCTGAATCTTTGTGGGGAGCAGGGTGGTTCTGGTTGATGACGAACTGTGCTCGCCCGCATTATTACCTCTGAAACTGACTGCAACTGCAGGATATCCGGCATGCACAGATTAGCGCGGACATCTTGAAGTGGTGGTCTGTCTCTCAGGTCTTGGACACAGGCTGTGCTGTGGCTCCTGCCAGAGCCAACAAAAACTGAAACCGGTGAAAATTTCAACATTTCTGCTCCCGCATTGCCGTTTGAATCTTCTTAAAAAGTTACACGTTGTTCAATCAGGTGTAACTGTCTTTTGAACGACAATGTGATGAAGAACGGTTGATGAAGAACAGAACTAACCCTGAGTAAAAATTCTAATCGTGAAGTGCTGTTAAAAGATGAATTAGCTGTTTAAAGCCACTTTTTAAAATAATAATTAAAGATTTTAACACGATTTTAGTAATAAGATGCACTACTGGAGTATACAAACAGCTCGTGTGGGTTTTTTCCATAGCTGAAAAAACATTTCACAATTGGTCCAAAATAATTAGAACTGTCCAATTTGTTTCCTGCAAGGATCCAATCCACACAATTCGAAAACAAGTTTTTTGCAGCCTTTTTGCCATGTTTCATCGGCGACTCTGAATTTTAAAGACAGATTTTAAATTGCGTTTCTGACCCCATATATTAGAAGAATTGACTTTAGTGTCACTCAAGTTAATCGTCTTCCCGAAGCCGTGAGATACTAATAGACAGCAGATCCCTGGAGGATTAACAGCAAACTACCATGTAATAACGGCAGGATATGCTTCAGCGACTTTAACTCTCAGAACTAACATGAGAATCCACGAGTTGGCATACTTTCTAAATTCTGAAGCTGAATAATGAACCAACTGATTGTAATTGCTAGTTTTCTTTGACAAAGTTGCAAGGCAAGGGAGTTTTTTTACATACTTCGCCCAAGTAGATGCTTCATGGAAAAGCACAGGTATATTCAACGCTATTTCTCTATGTATAGCATACGTGCAAACAATTTCCCCTCGCCTCCTATCCATTAAGGTCGTGCATCGGGTTGGCTGGATTGCAATAGAAGGCTGAAAATAATTAATATATAATTACGGAAGAGGAACACTATTTATCCCACTGTAGCTCATCCATCCAGGATGACTCTGAAGTCATTGTCACGTTTCAGCTTCCAGTTTTTTTTAAATGAATCCAAGGTTTTCACACCCACCACTCTGTCCAGGAGTCAATTTCACGTGACGATAACGCTTCACCTGAAGAAAAGCCTCCTGATATCGCGATCCGTTGATGAAATTTCCATGCTCAGCTAACGGGTTGCAGACCTGCTGATAGAACTTCCCTTCTCTCCCCCTTTCATGGTGTATCCGAAGGTTCTTAATGAGCTCTCTATTTACTAACTTTTCCTCTCATTTCACTCTTCCCAAGACAATACAAACCCTGCATTTCCTCGATCGTACGGATAAACTCTTAGGGATAAACTCGGACATGCACCTTCATCCTCTATATTTCAATTACCTCCAGGTCTCTGTTATAAATGTTTAGGCTGAAAACGACAATTAGTGAAATTCTGCATCCGAAGCCTCCTTCTGACGTTAAAAGGACGCTCCCGATAACTGATATGCTGCGTGGACCTTTCCATATGTGAGTGGATACTACAGGTTAACTGTGAAATTTCTGACGACAGAACGCGAGTAACTAGAAGATATGAGATCACGAACTTTGCTTGGTGTTTAATGCAATGAATGACACTTTGTAGTTCTGGCATACTTAACTCGACTGTGAATATTTCACCTTTAAATTAATTCAAGAAGGGATGAAGTCGGACACAAGCGCAACATCAGTGCGGTAACTTTAATGATTGTCCTATGGCTGTTGGTAGAAACAAACGTAATCCTGAAGTCCCTTTCTGAGTCAATGCGTAACTCACCAATGCGTCTTGGGCGGCACCACGATCTTTACCACCTAGAAATGCAAGGTCAGCAGTCGCCGGGGAGCGCCATCACGTTCTAAATTCCCTTCCTCCAATTCACACACAATTCTGACATGTTCATATATCCCTGTTCCTTCATCATAACTGGGTTAAATTCCTGTAAATCCCGACCGGACACCGTTGTGGGAGCACCTTCACGACAGGGACTGCATCAGTTCAAGAAAGCGACTGCCACCACCTTCCCCAATCAAACAAGGGTGAGCAATAAATACCAGCTTTTGTTCCGACTCATAAATTATGAGATTGCGTGTTCTTCGGACGGAATTAGCAACCCCTGAGTGGATGGAAACGACGTCCGGACGAATTGCTACACTCAGCTGTCCCGAAAAACCAGTGTCCAACAATATCTGAGCCGTGAATCTCTCACAAAAGGTGTTGGCAGAATCACCTTTACAAGCTGCTAGAGTTACGGGTAGTCCTTGTCTTACTCAATGTAGTTACTTATATTAGTATTTGAAACCCGCGCTGCTTTCTTTTACATTTGTCTCAATTCGAATCATAGGGAGAGGATGAAAGAGAACTAAAGCACCTTGAGGGTAAAAGAAGTCAACATCAAATGGAGTTGAGGGACAACATCATAAATTCTGCACCGGTTGTAGCAGAGCTTGTTGAATATTTCCGGGGAGCAGTTTTCAACTGACTGTGGCTAAACAGGCTGTAGTGATACCATTGTTCGCATCCTAATGTCCACACTTCGGTGTCAACGCCGCACTGTGCAAGCCCACTATCCACTCCCCATTGTTTATACATCAATGTCTGCACTCCACGTGCACACCGCATTGTCCACAACCCACTGTGCACATCCGACTGCTTACTCCCACTGTTCATATTGCATTGACCAAACCCCACTGGTTAAACACATTTGTTGACACCTCTCTGTTCATATCCCATCATCCACATTCACTATCCAAATCAAGACATCCACACCCTACTGTCCTGACCACACCATCAAGATCCCATCTTCCATACTCACTGTGTACATCCCGCTGTCAAGACTGTAGTGTCCAAAGCCACTGCTCAGAATGTTGCGTCCACATCCAACTATACCTACACCACTGTCTACATTGCATTGTGTATAAGCCACTGCTCACAATCCACGGTCTACACTCTACCAACCACATCCAACTATCCACCTTCAAAGTCCACACCGACTCTCCACACCCCACTGTCCACGCCACATTGTCCACATTAACACGTGGATCCCAAATCCGCATTCACTGTTCACACCACACTGTCCACAGTGTACTATCCCACACTGCAATGCCTTTAACAAATTGTCCAAATTCCTTTGTCCACAACTCACTGTCAAAGCAATATTATCCACATCGCACTGTCCATACATCATAATAGAAGAACACAAGAAATAGGAGCATAAGTAGACCATATGGTCCATCGAGCCTGTTCGCCATTCAATATGATCATGGCTGATCTTGGGCTTCAATTCCACTTTCCTGCCCGCTCCCCATATCCCTTGATTCCCTGTGGACCAAAGATCTATCTATCCCAGCCTTACATTTATTCAATGCTAGAACATCCACAACCTCTGGGGCAGAGAATTCCAAAGATTCACAACCCTTTGAGTGAAGTAATTTCTCCTCATCTCAGTCCTGAATGATTGGCCCCTTATCCTGAGACTGTGCCCCCACGTTCTAGATTCCCCGACCAGTCAAAACAATCTCTCATCTTCTACCCTATCAAGCCCTTTCAGAATATTTTATGCCTCAATTAGATCCACACCACAGTATTCACAGCGCACAATTCTCACCCCGCAGTAAACATCCCACTGTCCACTTCTCATTGTCCACACTGAACTGCCCACACATGCCACTGCTCACACTGCACTTTCCACACTGCAATATCTACACCATATTGTCTACTTTCCTCTTTCCACAACTCACTGTCAGTGCTGTATTATCCACACCACACTGCCTTTATTCATTGTCCACACCGCACTGTCACACATCATTGTTCCCACTGTACTGTCCAAGGACGCTATCCACATCTCACTTTCTACAGCCCACTGTCCACACCACACGATTATAACTGCAGCACATTCCACACGACACTCTCCACATCACACTATCCACACCCTACTGTACACACCCCACTGTTCACACTCACAATCCACACCAGCCTCCACGTTATACTATTCGTATGGCACTGCCCAAACCCTATTACCTATACCCCACTGTCCACACTCCACTGTCTATATCCCATTGTCACTCCCCCACAACCCACTCCCTTCTGTCAACACCCCACTATAGACAGTGTTATGATTCTGTAGTTTTGTTTTTTGGGAAGTATGTGGTGTGCCTTTAAGGCTGGAAAAAGAGCTGTATTGCTTTAAGACAGCAAGCTCTAAAGACTAAGTAAAAGAATGCATTCTCGTTACCTTGGATACAGCCACTCGAACTGAGCATTGAGAGATACACTTGCTGCAATTTAATTTTCAACTGGCTTATAGTGCAAACAGACTGTTCTAAGACAGGACATGGGCAGACAGCTGTATCTTAGCACCTGAAAGAATAGCTCTCAGCCCATTTAAACTGAAAGAAGAGAATTTAATCTGTTCATTATTCTCTCTCAAAATTCTAAAACGTCATGCCAAAACAGAGATCTCTGATAATTTAAACTGAACGAAAGGAAGTTAGACTGTGACAATCTTTTATTCCTCAGAAATTCTAAAGCCAGATCGATTCTATTGAAAGTGGTTGTGAGTTGTTGATCTAATGTGGTCATGGCTGGAAGAAAGAGGAGTTTGAAACTTCGGGTGTTGGACTGTTTTCCTTTCCTCATCGGACCCAGGAAGATTGTGGATGGACTTCAATCAGAAGATTGTTCATCGGGAAGTGTAAATTTGGAAGGACTCTAATTTTTTTTCTATTTTAAATGTTGTTTATATCTTCGCAGTATTTAAGAATTTAGTTTTTCTAATTAAACAGTTAATTTGATGATTTAAAGACACTGGTTTGGTTAGCCTCATTCGGGGGTTAATAGATGGTACAATTTGGTTGGGTCTTTCATTAATTGGAAATTTTAAAATGATATGTTAAGCGATCTGTGGAGAGACGGGATTGAATTAACACTGCGTTTCTCCCACCACATTCAGAATCGTATATTTTGATTGGGGGCTTTTACTGGAGCAGTCAGTCGTAACAGTGTGCTTCCATCAAAGCAAAGGTTACCATTTCCCTTAATGTTTCTTGTGCAGGCAGCATCCAACCCCTCCGTAGATGGTAACACGGCTATTATTTCGTTTGCTGCCCACATCTGCATCAACAAAGTTACATCCTCCTAATTTCGTCACACAAACCCGTCTATTAACTTTCCTCTGACTCTAGACATAAACTGGCTGTTAAACTAACCAAACAAATTGCATTCCTTGAACCAGGAATACTTTGTGACAAGCTCCAGCCAGTGCCCGTTCCCTGGTAGCTCACACACACCTTTAGTTGGCAACAAAAAATATCACCCTCTTATCAGCAGAAATAGCAAGATGTACGAATTTATATCAGGAGTCTAGTGTTGTGGTGTGTTCCCCTATTCATGTCATCACCGGGGAACTCTAATTTTGGAGTGAGATAATAACATCATGAAACAGACCTCTGGATGGTGGTGTGAGACAGGAAAGGCATATTAGTACACAAGATGCCCATGATGGTCTATTGGATATCATGTCGTACGGAGGACGGCAACTGACAACGTGTCAAGAAAGAATTCTATCTTTCAAAGGTTCACATTCTGTTTATTTGTGCAAATTGAAGTACTTTTATGACTTGTAATGCACAGCTCCCTTCCGTATCGCGTCACTGGAGCATCTCCGTCATATTCTTATACTTATATTGCGATGGCTCGATATTTCTAGGGAATTTGTTTGGAAGTAACAGATAGAGAGTAGAGATAATGGGTATGTACCGAAAGTGGCAGCAAGAGACTAGGATTGTCGTCCGGGGATCTGAGGCCGCAGCTGTTCAATGTCGCAATATATGCTCATTCGGAGAGCCGTAGATGGCACGAAGGGCTGAATGGACTCCTTGTGTGCTGCAATAATTCTGGGATTCTGTGATGACCTAGATTAAGGATTAGAGAGTCGCATGTGCAAGTTTGCTGACTACACCAAGTTGGGTAGCAGAGTAAATATTATTTATTGAAGCAGAAAGCTGTAAAGTGACAATGTTTGATTAAGTGAGTGTGAAAAACTGAGACAAATGAGATCCCGTCCATTTTGAACCAAACAAACGTGGATCAGACTATTATCTAAACGGAGAATAACAAGTTCCTACCATGGCACCTCAGTCACGAATCCTGAAATGTAACTCACAGTAAATATAATTTCTTTACATAGAATCGCAGAATCGCAATGGCATAAAAACACTGGATTACAGAATCACAGGAGCACAAAATTATAGAATCATATAAACACTCAATCATACCAATCTCAGCATTATAGTAGCACAGCATCCTAGAATCATAGAACTATAGAAAGACATAAGCAGTGAATCAGATAATCACAGAACCATAGAATCACAGAACCATAGAATCACAACATTATAGAATCTTGGAAACGTATAGCACAGAAGGGGGCCATTCGGCCGATTGAACCTGTGCCAGCTCTTTAGCAAATGGTGGAATTTAAATTCAATTAATTAATAAATTCACTTAATTAATAAAACAAAATTTGGACTTGAAAACTTCTTTGAGTAATGGTGCCATGAAACTATCACGATTGCCAGCAAAACCCATCAGGTTCACAAATGTCCTTTGGGAAGGAAATCTGCCATCCTTACTTGTTCTGGCCTACACGTGACTCCAGATCCACAGCAATGTGGTTGACCCTTAACTGCCCTCTGAAATGGCATGGCAAGCCAGTCAGTTGTCAACGGCAATTAAGAATGGGCAACAAATGCTGAAGTTGCCAGCAATGTCCACATCCCATGAAAGAATAAAGAAAAACAAAGATTTCTCAGATACAGGAAGTGAAATACACTGATTATGCTTCATTTTATCTAAAATTTTACAGTGTCAAGTAAAGATTAGGCCATACACATTAGAAGATGAAGCACCACCAACAAATTTCTTTGAACAATTATGATATTAAAACACTATGTTTATATCAAAATGGATACAGTTGACATTATACAAATGTAACATTAGTTTTCCAGAGTTATGGAGGCTGGTCAGGAGTGTTACGACTTAGTGTTACGACTTAGAAACCTAGGGCTGAATTTTACCAGCCGCTCAATGCCAAGGGCCGTTGTGGGGCGGTTAGTAAAATGTTAGTGCGAGCGATCCGCCTCCACCCGCCATGCCAAGAAGGCCCCGCCGGGAATTAGCGGCGGCGGCGAGGCCTGGGTGCGGCACCACCAACACCCACCCCCCGCCCGCCCCACCCCAACACACACATCCCTCTCCCCACCGCCACCCACGCCGCCAAGCGGTGGGGCCTTCATTACAATATTAAAATGAGTATAATTAAAATGCGAATTAACTTACTTGCCGACTGCGGCAATCCCACGTCGATTTTACGGCCAACCAGCCCCACTTAGCGCGCCTTCCGAACTCCGTTGAAGTTCCAAGGCGAGACACTGATGAGGAGGGGGGGAAGAATAAAATTACCAAGGCGGGGTCAGGGAACGGGGAAAACTATTCCTATTGGTTGTGTGGATGGAGGGAAGGGGTTGAGGGTCAAAGATACTGAAGTTCGGGGGGGGGTAGTTCGGAATTTGAAAAACATGTATTTTGGGGGGGGGGGGGGGGGGAATAGATCAATTGATGTTTTGAGCACTCAATGGAGGGTGGCAGAGGGAATTCAATGTTGAATTAAATGTTTATTAATTTTTTTAACCACACCGATACCTTTACATATGTTAATATACTGTGAAGGGCTTGAAGAACTTTAAAAATGGCGCCAGCGCCTGCGCAGTGACGCCAGACGCCGTTGTCGGGGGCTCGGAGGCAGCCCCGGTACGTCATCGAGAGTGGCCTCTCCGCCCCTCCATTTAAATGAGCCCCCCGCACGTAATATCACGGGGGCTATGCGGCGGTACTTCCGTGTTGGAAGACCATCGCCTTCACAGCGCGCGCAGCCGCAGAGCGCGGCACACTGATAAAATTCAGCCCCTAGTTTTAGCTCACTAGCAAGGCATAAATCTTTTGTGGTGGGCTGGTATTTAACAGCGATATTATGCCGTAAAAAGAGAAGTTCTCATCAGTTCAGTGTTTTTTTTTAATGTTTCTGTATGTGGTGATTTCAATAGCTTCACCTGTACAGTCGCAAGGAATCACTGACAGAAACTTCTGGATCTTATGTTTAACAGTTATTTTCACAGTTGTAACGAGGGCGCATACTGACAGTTTTGCCATTATTACAACCTCAAGACCTGGGCCACTGTTGAATCTGTTTCCACCATCGTTTCAGGCAATGCATTCTAAATCATAACAATTGATTTAGAAATAAAACGTCATCGCTCTGCTGGCTTTTTGTCAATTATCTCCAGTCTGTGTCCTCTGGTTACTAACCTTCCTGATAGCAGCCACAGTTTCTCCATACCTATTCTAGAAAAGTCCCTCAAAATTTTGAACACCTCTAATATATTTCCCTTAACTTTCTTTACTCTCAGGAGAAGAATCCAACTTCTCCAGTGTCTGCACATAATTGAGTTCCCTCATTCCTGCTGCCATTCTGGTAAAACCCCTCTATACCAGCTGAAAGATATTGTCATCCTTTCTGAAGCATAGTGCTCAGAATTGGTCACAAAACTAGCTGAGGCTTAACGTTGATTTTTAGAGGTTTTCGTACTCTTTGCTTCTACATATACATTCATGGTATTCCTGTGTTTTTAAACAGTTTTACAGACTCTGCTTTTCATACAAACGTAACATTTCGTAATCACCTTTCCATGTCAATTCAAACAAATTTGCGTTGAACACTGTTTTTAAATTTCAGATCAATTGTGCCATGAGTGCTTTATTTCTATGTTCATATTTCACCAATTTATTTTTTTCTCGACCGTTAGAAACCAGGAGGGGTGGTTTGAGTCACAGTATTAGCTGCCCCACATAATTTGGAGCAGCATCTTTTTGACTGAGAATCTACGAAAATTGTGTTGTAATTAACTAGGTTATGTAACGCCTAATCTAATGTTTAACATGTTGCATAGGAAGCGTCTGATCACTGAACGGTTCGGCATGTGTCCACTCGCATGCGGGCTGGGGAAGATAATACCCTGCACAGGATTTTTTTTATTATTTGCAAGATTTCTGCACTATACCTGAATCAGACACAAGTACTGAGGTAATGCAGTTGTCAGAGGTGTATGATTTTCCAATCCCAATTTTGCAACGATATCAATAATGAGAATGATGGGTTTACCTTCCAAAAAGGCGAGTGGTTCTATTATCCCTACAGGGAATTGCAAATCTCAGTGCATCTGCCATTTTTATTCGTTCTTGGGATGGGAGCATCACTGTCCAGCATTTATTGGCAATCTATAATTGCCTTTGAGCAGGTGGTGGTGAGCTGCCTTCTTGAACCGCTGCGTTCCATATTGTGTAGGTACACCCAGAGTGATTTTGGGGAGGGTGTTCCAGGTTTTTGACCACGCCGCAGTGAAGGAACGGTGTTAAAGCTCCAAGTTGAGATGGGTTTTTTTTGATACTTTCACGGGATGTTGGCATCGCTGCCTAGGCCAGCATTTATTACGCATCCCTAATTGCTCTTGAGAAGGTGATGGTGAGCCACCTTCTTGAACCGCTGTCGTCCATGTGGTGTAGATACACTCACAGCGCTGTTCAAAGGGAGTTCAGGATTTTGATCCAGGGACAGTGAAGGAATGACAATATAGTTCTAACTGAGGGTGCTATGTGGCTTGGAGGGGAACTTGCAGGTGGTGGTGTTCCCATTAAAGTCCTGCTCAGGGATGCAATTGGAACCCAACCCGAGCCCGACAGAACCACATCCAATACGAACCTGACCCGGCCCAAGTCCTTTGACTTTTTCCCGTGCCCGACCCAACCTGACCCGACTGGTCCACCAGAATGAGGTTAATTATATCAAGGAGGTTATGCTCTACCCTGGATGGAATCGCTCACAGCAGACTAGTGTGGAGTCTGGATGCACGTTTCCCGCCTTGACGTCCTGGCTGTTCAAATTTTGAAGCTTTTCTCTCCCTGACCAAAAGGCAAGACTGTGTCCAACCCAGCCGGCCCCGACCCGAGACCGAAAGCCGGACCTGGAAGAGAGACCTGATCGGACCCGAATCCAACACATGTCATCGGGTCTGGTCGGGTTCGGGTCGGGTAGTCGTGCTCTAATTCCCATGCATCTGCTGTTCTTGTCCTTCTGGGTAGTAGAGGTCGTGGGTTTAGAAGGTGCTGTCAGAGGAACCTTGGTGAATTGATGCATTGCATCTGGTAGATGGGGGTACTCACTGCTGACACTGTGTGTTATGGTGGAGAGAGTGAATGTTGAAGGTGCTGGATGGGACGCCAATCAAGCGGGCTACTTTTTCCTGGATGACGTCAAGCATCTTGAATGTTGTTGGAGCTGCATTCAACAGGCAAGTGGATAGTATTCCATCAAAGACCTGCGTTGAGTCCAACCGGTGGAGAGTTTTCCTCCTGATTCCCATTGAGTCCAGTTTTGCTAGGGATCCTTGATGCCAAACCCGGTCCAATGCAGCTTTCATGTCAAGAGCAGTCACTGTCACAACACCTCTCCTGCTCAGCTCTTTTGTCTATGTTTGGACCAAAGCTGCAATGAGATCAGCTGACGAGGCACTCTTGATAATGTGCATTGAAATCCCCCACGAGGGCACATTGTTCGCCCTTGCCAACCTCCGTGCTTCTTTCAGGTGTGTTCAACATGGAGGAGTGCTGATTCACCAGCTGAAAGGTAGGTGGTAATCAGCATAAGGTTTCCTTGCCCATGTTCGACCTGATGGTATGAGACCTGATGGGGTCTGGACTCAATGTTGAGGACTTCCAGGGCAACGTCCTCCCGACTTTATACTACTGGGCCGCCACCTCTGGAGTGTCTTTCCTGTTAGTGAGACAAGGATGATGATGGTGGTGTCTGGGACATTGTCGGTAAGGTATGATTCCGTGTGTATGATTATGTCAGGCTGTTCCCTAACTAGTCTATGGGACAGCTCTCCGAATGTTGGTGCAAGCTCCCAGATGTTCATAAGGAGGACTTTGCAAGGTCGAGAGGGCAGGGTGTTAATTTTTATTATTATTCGTTCATGGGATGTGGGCGTCGCTGGCTCGGCCAGCATTTATTGCCCATCACAAACTGCCCTTTAGAAGGTGGTCTGTCTTCTTGAACTGCTGCAATCCTTGGGGTATAAGTCGACCAACAGTGCTGTTAGGAAGGGTGTTCCAGGATTTTGGCTCAGCGACAATGGAGGAATAGCGATATAGTTCCAAATCACGATTTGTGTTTGGTGTGGAGGGGAAATTGCAAGTGGTGGTGGCCCCATGCATCTGCTGCTCTTGTCCTTCTAGGTGATAGAAGACGCAGGTTTGGAAGGTGCTGTCGCAGGAGCCTTGTTGAGTTGCTATAGTGCATCTTGTAGATGGTGCACACTGATATGCCACTGTGCATTACTGGTGGAGGGTGTGAATGTTGAATGTCAATGGAGTGCCAATCAAGTGGGCTGCTTTGTCCTGGATGGTGCGAGCTTCTTGAGGGTTGTTACAGGCTAGTGGAGAGTATTCCATCACATTCCTTACTTGTGGCTAGTAAATGGTGGACAGACAGTGGAGGGTCAAGAGGTGAGTTACTCGCTGCAGAATTCCCAGTCTCTGACCTGCTCTTGTCGTCACAGTATTTATGTGATTGGTCCAGTTCAGTTTTTGGTCAATGGTAACCCCCAGGATGTTGATAGTGGCGGATTCAGCGATGGTAATGCCATTGAACATCAAAGGGAGATGTTTAGATTCTCTGTTGTTGGGGATGGTCATTACCTGACACTTGGGTAGCGTGAATATAACTTGCTACTTATCAGCCCAAGCCTGGATATTGTCCAGGTCGTGTTGCATATGGTCATGGACTGCTTCAGTATGTGAGGTGTTGCGAGTGCTGCTGAACATTGTGCAATCATCAGTGAACCTCCCTACTTCCGACCAGATGAAGGAACTGAAGATGATTGGGCCCAGGAACAACTATCCTGAGGTACGCCTGCACTGATGTTCTGGGACTGAGATGATTGACCTCCAGCAACCACAACTATCTTCATTGGTGCTAGGTATGACTCCAACCAGTGGAAGGTTTCGCCCCAATTCCCATTGACTACCATTTTGCTAGGGCTTCTTGGTGCCTTACTCAGTCAAGTGCAGCCTTGAGGTCAAGGTCAGTCACTCTCACCTCACCGCTGGAGTTCAGCTCTTTTGTCCATGTTTGGATCAAGCCAGCAATGAGATCAGGAGCTGATTGGCCCTGGCAGAACCCAAAGTGACCGTCGCTGAGCAGGTTTTGCTGTACAAATGCCGCTTGATAGCTCATCCGCTGACCCCTTTCATCATTTTGCTGATGATCAAGAGTAGACTCTTGGATGTTACTTGGCCAGGTTGGATTTTTCCAGCTTTTTGTAGACCGGAAATACCTGGGCATTTTTCCACATTGCCAGGTAGAGGCCAGTGCTGTGGCTGTACTGGAATGAATGGCTCGGGGTACAGCTAGTTCTGGACCACAAGTCTTCAGTGCTATTGCCAGGATGTTGTCAGGGCCTTTGCCGTATCCAGTGCCTTCAGTCGTTTCTTGGTATCATATGGAATGAATCAGACTGGCTGACGACTGACATCTGTGATGCAGGCGACTTCAGTAGGAGCCCAAGATCCAATTAGTACTTCTGTCTGAAGACAGATGCAAATCATCAGCCTTTTCTTTTGCACTGATGTGCATCGTTTGAGGCTGGAGATATTTGTGGAGTCTCCTCCTCTTGTTAGCTGTTTAATTGTCCACCACCATTCATGACTGGATGTGGCAGGACTTCAGTGCTTCGATCAGATTGGTTTGCTGTGGGATCGCTTAACCCTATTTATCGCGTGCTGCTTCCATTGTTCGGCATGCAAGTAGTCTTATGATGTAGTTTCACCAGGCCGGCACCTCATTTTTTAGTTATGCCTGGTGCTGCTGCTGGCATGCCCTCCTGCATTCTTCATTGGCCAAAGTTGATTCCCTTGACGTGATGGTAAAGGTATAGTGGGGGCTACGCTGAGACATGAGGTTACAGATTGTCGTTGAATACAGTTCTGCTGCTGCTGACGGCCCACAGTGCTTCAAGGTTGCCCAGTTTTGATTTGCTAAATCTGTTCTGAATCTATACCATTTAGCACAGTGGTAGTGTCACACAACACAATGGTGTCCTGAATGTGAAGTCAAGACTTGGTCTCCACAAGGACTGTGCAGTGGTCACTCCTACCAATACTGGCATGGACAGATGCCTCTGTGACAGATAAATTGGTGAGGACGAGGTCAAGTAGGCTTTTCCCTCTTGTTGGTTCCCTCAACACCTGCCACAGACCCAGCCTAGCAATTATCCCCTTTAGGACTTGGCCAGCTCAATCAGTAGTGGTTCTCCCGCGTCACTCTTGGTGATGGACATTGAAATCCCGCAGCCAGAGTGCATTCTGTGCCGTTATTATTTCTGGTGCCCAGGTCGATGCTTGGTGGTCCGTCTGGTTTCATTCCTATTAGACGTTTCTCTAGCAGTTTGGTACAACTGAGTAGCTTGCTCAGCCATTTCAGAGGGCATTTAACAGTCAACCCCATTGTTGTGGGACTGGAGTCACATGTAAGTCAGAGCAGGTAAAGACGGAAGATTGTAACTTACTACTTATCACGCCAAGCCTGAATGTTGTCCAGGTCTTGTTGCAGGCTGGCATGGACTGCTTCAGTATTTGAGGAGTTTTGAATGGTACTGAATACGGTGTAATCATCAGCAAATATCCCCACTTCTGATCTTAAGTTGGAGGGAAGGTCATTGATGAAGCAGCTGACGATGGTTGAGTCTCGTACACTACCCTGAGGAGGTCCTGCAACAATGTCCTGCGGCTGAGATGATTGGCCTCCAACAAACACAACCACCTTCCTTTGTGCCAAATATGAATCCAACCAATGGAGAGCTTTCGCCATATGCCCGTTGTCTTCAATTTTTCTACATGGTCGAATGGAGCCTTGATGCCAAGGGCCATCACTCTCATCTCTCCTCTAGCATTTAGCTCTTTTGTCCATGCTTAGATCAAGGTTGTAATGAAGCCGGGAGCTGAGTGTCCTTCGCTGAACCCAAATTGAGCATCGGTGAGTTGGTTATTGCTGAGTCAGTGACACTTGATAGTACTATCAACGACACCTTCCATCACTTACCTGATTATTAAGGGTAGAATTATGGGGCGAGAATTGACCAGATTGGATTTGTCCTGCCTTTTGTGGACAGGACATAACTGGGCAAATTTATACATTGTCGGGAAGATGCCAGTGTTGTAGCTGAACTGGTTCAACTTGGTTCGGGTAATGGCTTGTTCTGGAGCACAGGTCTACAGTACTACATCTCGGATGTTGTCAGGGCCCATAGCCTTTGCAGTATTCAGTGCCTTCCAACGTTTCTTCATAACAGGTGAAGTGAATTGAATTGCCTCGCTTCTTTTATGGTGGGCAGTTGAGGAGGAGGCCAAGATGAATCACCCAGCACTTCTGGCTGAAGATGGTTGCAAATACTTCAGGCTTGACTTTTGCCCTGACATGCTGGGCTTCACCATCACAGATGATGGGCACCTTCCCGGAAACTCATCCTCTGGTTAGTTGTTTAATTGTACACCACCATCCATGACTGTATGTGACAGAACTGCAAAGCCGTGATCTGATCCTTTGGTTGTGGGATCACTTAACATGCTGCATCCTCTATTTAGCATGAATATAGTCCTTCATTGTAGGTTCAGCAGGTTGGCACTTAATTTTTAGATATGCCTGGTGATACATCTGGTATGTTCTCCTGCACCCCTTATTGAACCATGGTTGGTCCCCTGGCTAGATGGCAATGGTAGAGTGAGGGATTTGCTGCGCCATGATGTCACAGATTGTGGCTGAATACAATTCTACTGCTGAGGTTTGCCCACAGTGCCTCATGGATGCCCAGTTTTGAGCTGCTAGGTCTGTTCTGAGTTTATCCCATTTAGCATGGTGGTAGTGCCACACAACACAATGGAGGGTGTCCTCAGTGTAAAGATGGGACTTCATCTCCACAAGGACTGTGTGGTGGCCACTTCTATCAATACTGTAGTGGACACATGGATCTGCAACAGGTAGATTGGTGAGAACAAAGTCAAGTCAGTTTTTCCCTCGTATTCGTTCTTTCACTACCTGCTGCAGGCTCCGTATGGCACATATTTCCTTCAGGACTTGGCAAGTTCGGTCTTAGTGGTGTTATCGAGAGACGCTTGGTGATGGACATTGAAGTTCCCCCACCCAGAATACATTTTGAGCCCTTGCTACCCTCAGTACTTCTGCCAAATGGCGTTGAACATGGAGAAGCATTGATTCAACAGCTCGCTGAGGTGGGGGTGGGTGCGGGGGTGGGTGCGGGGGTGGGTAGTAGGTGATGCCTAGAAGAATATATCCTTGCCCGTGTTTGACCTGATGTTATGAAACTTCATGGGGTCCGGAGTCCATGTTGAGGACTGCCAGGACCACTCCTGCATGCCGTTATACCATTATGCCTCCACCTTTGATGGGCCTGTCTTACCGCTGGGACAGGTTATACCCAGGAATGGTGATGGAGGAGTCTGGGACATTGGTTGGAAGGTATAATTCGGTGAGTATGACTATGTCAGGCTCTTGCTTATCTAGTCTGTGGGACTTCTCCCCCAATTTTGGCAGAAGTCCCCAGGTAGTAGAGAGGAGTTATTTGCATGGTCAACTGGTCAGGGTGTGCCTTTGTTGTTTCCAGTACCTAGGTCACTGCCAGCTGCTCTTTTTTATCGTCTTTTTTTTTTCTTATTTGACATTGCTGTAGCATGTTAATATAACTGACTGGCTTGCTAGGTCATTTCAGGGCGCAACCATTAAGAGTCAACCACGTTGCTCTGGTTCTGGAATAACACGTAGGTCAGACCAGGTATAGAAGGCAGATTTTCTCCCCGAAAGACATTAGTGAGAGTTTCACCAAGAACATTATCACCAGCTACGAATGAAATACATAATGATTGGTTTATTCAATTCAGTCCATGGCAATTTCATTGGCCCGAGCAGCTTAACATTTCACATCATTGTTTTGAGAACCTGATGTGTTAGAAGGTATAAGTCACGGAAAGTTAACATGCAGGTGCAGTAAGCCCTAACCCCAACCCTAATGTATGTCCGCCTTCATTGCAAGGTACTTGGAGTATGAGTAACGATGTTTTGCTGCAATTTTGATCCTTATACCTAAGGAATAATATATCTCATTAGGGTTGCCACATTGGAGCTTCATTACATTGATTCCCAGGATGACGGGGCTGTCCTATAAGGCGAATTTGAGTTCAATGGGCCTTTGTTCTCTGGAGTTTAGAAGAACGGGAGAGGATCTCATTGAAATGTATAACATTCTCAGAGGTCTGGACAGCTTAGATACTGAGAGGCTGTTTGCCCAAACTGGGAAGTCTAAAACTAGGAGTCATAGTCTAAGGATAAGAGGTTGGTCGTTTAGGTCTGAGGATGAGGAGAAATTTCTTTACTCAGTGGTTTGTGACTCTTTGGAATTCCTTACGCAGGATGGCTGTGAATGCTTAGTGGTTGAGTCTATTCAAGACTGAGATCAATAGATTCTTGGGCACCAAGAGAATCAGGAGATGTTGGAATCGGGAGGGAACGTGCAGTTGATGCATTTGATCTTGCTGAATGACGGAGCAGCCTCCAGCAGATATATGGCCTACTCCTGATCTTGTTTCTTCTGTTTTCATGTTATCAATGGAGATGATACTAATCCCCCACGCAGTAATGAGGTAAATGAGCAATGTTCAGATTCATATTCCATCATCGGAGTGGTGAAGTGAGGAGTAGTTAGAAGATTGCACAGGCAAAGACCTTAGGCCAATAATGTATCCAAATGCAATCATTTGTTCAAGCACACAGAGTCCTTACTTTGTCCTGCTCTCACAGGAAGAAATGTATCACAATATTAACTTTAATTAAACGGTCTTTGCTCTGGTGTGTATAACGTTCCAATGTATTCAATGTCCTATTATTTACGTATACATCATTTTGGAGCATGATGAAAACGGCCATTTATTACCAACTGATCCCTTTGTCTCTCTTCCTCACTGCCACTGTCTACCTTGTGTTCTTGAATCTCAGACACTGTCAAATTATGATGTTAAATCGCATAGATTAGTCTAAACTCTAATCTACACCGTTCAGGCCATCTGAGCCATTGTTTCAGGATCCCAAATAATCCATTCGATCTACAACTATGCTCATAATTACTTGGGATGTGTGGAACAGGATTATCCACAGTTATCAACAATAAGCTTCCAATAGGTTCACCAAATGGTCCATCATACTAGCACCCAATTTAAATTTGAAGTCTGTAGGTCAGTCACCTTTAACTGTTATTGGTTACAGAAATTGCCCTATGTTCTTCAATGGGTCCAATTCACACTAGGAGGAAATGCTCCCCTCTGACCTGCTGGATATAAAGAATAGACAAGATTAGGGCTCATGGTATTGGTGGTAATATGGATGCAGGATTGGTAACGGACACAAAACAGAGAATAAACGCATAATTTTCGGAATGGCAGGGTGTACCTAATAGAAGACCGCAAAGCTCAGTGAGTTGGCCTCATTTCTTTTCCAAACTACATCAATGATTTAGATGAGGGGATCAGTATAATATATCCAATTTTACTCACCATACATAGTTAGGTGGGAAAATAAACTGTGAGGAGGGTGAAAAGAAGCTGCAAAAGGGATATAGTCCAGTCAAGTGATTGGGCACGATGATGGCAGATTGGTTATAATGAGGGAAGTAGAAATCATCCACTTTGGTATGAGGAATCGAAATGCAAAATTTTTTTAAAGGTCAGAGACGAGTAAATGTTGGTGTTCAGAGTGTTTGGGTGTCCTTGTACATAAAGCAGAAAAAGTTAGCATGCAGGGACAGGGAGCAATTATGAAGGCAAATAGTATGTTAGACTACATTGCAGTTGTATGGAAGTCTAGCTGCAATTGTATAGGGCTTCGACGAGACCATAACTGGAGCACTGTGTTCGGTTTCAATCTCCTTAAATAAGGAAAGATATAAATGCCTTAGAGAGGGTGCATTGGAGGTTTGGCTAGATTGATTCCTTGGATGCCATGGTTGTGCTATGACGTGAGATTGAACAGAATTAATATATTCTCTCTGGTTTACAAGAATGAGATCTGATCTGTTTGAAACTTATAACCTTCCCAGAGGGCTTGATAGATGCAGAGAAGTTGGTTTCTGTGGAAGAAGAGTCTAGAACTAGTAATCTCAGGATAAGGGTCTGCCATTTAGGATTGAGATGAGGAAAACTTCTTTACTCAAAAGGTCGTGGAGTTTTGGAATTCTGTGGCCCAGGGAGCTGTGGATGCTCTGTTGGTAAATATATTCAAGACTGAGATCGATTGGGAATCAGCGGATATGGTGATGGGGGAAAAGTTGGGTTGATGTAGAAGTTCAGCCATGGTCTGACTAAATGCTTGAGCATTACTATTTCTTACTTGTACCTTCTTAACTGACCTATGAGGTTCGCCGCCCCATCTTTCTTTGAAGAACGGTGCCTCCTGCTCATTAGGCCTGCCCCATTCACGGCCTGATAATTAAAGTTTATAGAAGATTAAGCAACCGTCTCCTTATCCCTGGTCTGAACATATTTATTATGTTAGCTTCAGCGAAGAAGCATCAATAGTTTGAGGGTGAAGCTCACATTAATGTTAATTTGGGTTTATTTATGTTTCAAATCGAGAAACCTCTTTAATTATGGTTTGCGCTCTTCTGCCACAAGTCGACTTATCGTCCTCCAATTAATCTGCTATCGAGGCATAAGCTATCGGGTGGAAATGTGGCCCTATTATTCAGAGAATAAACGAGAACAATTGTTTCCGGGAAGCAGTGGATGTCCTCAAACCCATTGAAAATGGAAGAGGGTTTCGCATTTGGAGACATTCCGACCAAGATCCGGTGAACCTTATGATACATTGAAGCAAAAGCCCGGGGGATTCCATTAGAGTGTTCCGGATCATAAAATTCAAGTTCAACGCCTATATGTTACATATAGTCACAGATTCCACAACATAAGAGCAGAGGTTAAAACTTGCCTGGGATAGGGTGAAGATATAGGTTAGATGTGATTACTTTAAGCAGAGAGTGGTGAGCGGATGGTATATGCTGCTAAGGGAGACAGTGGGTGTAGGAATTCAAGAGAAATGTACATAAGTGCCTGGATGAAATTTTAATACTTTGATACGAAAAGGATGGTGGGATATATCTGCTATAGACAAGGACCAACCAAATAGATGCGAATGGTCTTGTTGTGTCGCATCCATTGTTTTTGTATTTATATTCTTCTCTACGTTCTACTACCAAATCTCACGCTAAGATTCAAAGATGAGTTATACACTTTTCTAATTAGCTATAAATTGAGCATTCTGGACTATGAACTGAAGGTCGTGGGCTCAGGTTCAGGCAGAACCTGGGCACATAATCTGGATTAACACACCACTTCAGTACCGAGGGAATGTTCTGTTGTTGATTGCATTGCCTTTTTTGATCCTGGGACGTTAAAAAGAAGGGCTGGCTTTATAAGTGCAAAGCAAACAAGAGCTTTATTTTTTTAAAGTAGCAGCAGAGTTCTTCCGGCGTCTTCGGCAAAAGTAATTAACTTATCACTTAATTCATGACTGTAGGATATTGCGTGCATAAACTGACAGAATGTTTCATTGAGTAACAACAATAACTACGCATAATTGGTTATGACGAGTTCAGGGAGGTCCCAAGGACACGGTGGGGGCGGGGTGGGGGGGGGGCGCTATATAAATATAAGTGCCTACTTCAATCGGACGCTTTAAGAGAATCCCACTGCAGATCACAGAGGATCCTTTCGAAGTCTTCCAGAGGTGAATTAGAAAGGATGACCTCAGCTGCGTGTCAGGAGAATTCCAGCGACGATGCCACAAAGGAAAAGATTCACCCTTCGATCTATTACGCCAACAAGGACAATTTCGAGTTCTGCGGATACAATTTAAGGATCGCTAGAAATACTAGCGCTAATCTGGGTGTATCTGCATATGTCTGGGACGCTGTAAGTTCGCTGGATGAATCAAATAGAGGAAAAGACATCTGTCGCTATTTAGGAGTTAAAATGCAACCTCTTTATCTGTTCTGAATTGCAATGGGTTTGCAATCGTCCTCTATTTCTCTACTTCTCAGCGATTTAGCATATCTTGCCCACAGTCCGTCGTGTGGCTTCCTGCAACGTGAATTTCTCACACACGTTTGAAACTGAACAAAATACTTTTCACGGATACTTAGTCCTAAACCTTCTTCATAATAAGGTTTATGTCATCTGCCATTTAGCCTCCCCCCCTTCCGTTCTATCACAGTTCATCCTTCTTGTTCTACTTCTCCCCTCCCCCTCTCACTTGCTCAAAGTCTGTTACATTTCTAATTTTTGCCAGTTCTGATGAACAGTCGCAAACCTGAAACGAAGCGTGGCTGGATAAATGGTGCAGGAGGGAGGGATTTAGTTTCCTGGGACATCGGGACCGGTTCTGGGGAAGGCGGGACCTGTACAAGCGGGATGGGTTACACCTAGGCAGGGCAGGAACCGATGTCCTCGCAGGGGTGTTTACCGGTGCTGTTTGCTAGGATTTAAACTAGAACGGCAGGGGGATGGCTGCAAGGTGACCAAGGATGGGAACTGAACATCCAAGGGTATTCAGTGTTTAGGAAGGACAGGCAAAAAGGGAAAGGAGGTGCAGTAGCATTGTTAGTAAAAGAGGAAATCAATACAGTAGTGAGGTAGGATATTAGCTCAGAGAATTCTGATGTGGAATCTGTATGGGTGGAGCTAAGAAACACCAAGGGGCAGAAAACGTTGGTGATGGTTGTATATAGACCCCCAAACAGCAGTGGTGATGTAGAGGATGACATTAAACAGGAAATAAGAGACACATGCAATAACGGTGCAACTGTAATTATGGGTGATTTTAATCTACTTATAGATTGGGCAAAGCAAATTAGCAATAATACTGTAGAGGAGGAATTCCTGGAGTGCATACATGATGGTATTAGTAGGGAAATGGTGTGAGGGAAATTGATGGGATCGAAGGCCGATAAATCCCCTGGGCCTGATAATCTACATCCCAGAGTGCTTAAGGAAGTGGCCCTAGAACTACTAGATGCATTGCTGGTCATTTTTCAAAATTCTATAGACTCTGTAACAGTTCCAACGGATAGAAGGATAGCTAATGTAATCCCACTATTTAAAAAAGGAGGTAGAGAGAAAACAGGGAATTATAGACCAGTTTGCTTGACATCAGTAGTGGGGAAAATGCTAGAGTCCATTATAAAAGATGTAATAGAAGAGTACTTGAAAAACAATGACAGGATCGGACAAAGAAAACATGGATATACAAAAGGGAAATCAGGAAATTTGAGGAGGTAACTAGTAGAATAGATATGGGAGAACCAGTAGATGTAGTGTATTTGGACTTTCAGAAGGCTTTCGATAAAGTCCCACATCAGAGGTTAGCGTGCAAAATTAAAGCACATGGGATTGGGGGTAAGTTACTGACATGGATAGAGAACTGATTGGCAGGTAGGAGACAAAGAGTAGGAATAAACGGGTCTTTTTCCGAGTGGTGGGCAGTGACCAGTGGGGTACTGCAGGGATCAGTGTTAGGACCCCAGCTATTCACAATATATATTACTGATATAGATGAGGGAATTAAATATAATATATCCAAGTTTGCAGATGACACAAAGTTGGGTGGGAGTGTGAGATGTGCAGAGAAGCTCCAGTGTGATTTGGACAGATTGAGTGAGTGGGAAAATACATGGCAGAAGCAGTATAATGTGGATAAATGTGAGGTTATCCACTTTGGTGGCAAAAACAGAAAGGCAGATTATTATCTGAATGGCGATAGATTAGGAAAGGGGGAGGTGCACCAAGACCTGGGTGTCCTTGTGCACCGGTCACTGAAAGTAAGCATACAGGTGCATCAGGTAGTTAAGAAGGCAAATGGTATGTTGGCCTTCATAGAGAGAGTATTCGAGTACAGGCGCAAGCATGTCTTGCTGCAATTATACAAGGCCTAGGTGAGACCACGTCTGGAGTATTGTGTGCAGTTTTGGTCTCCTTATCTGAGGAGCGATGTTCTTAATATGGAGGGAATGCTGTGACGGTTCATTAGACTGATTCCTGGTATGGCAGGACTGACGTATGAAGAGAGGTTGGGTCGATTGCGCTTGTATTCGCTAAGTTTAGAAGAATGAGAGTGGACCTCATAGAAACCTACAAAATTCTAACAGGACTGGACAGACTAGATGCAAGAAGGATGTTCCCGATGGCAGGGGTGTCCAGGACCAGGGGTCACAGTCGAAGGATAAGGGGTAAGCCATTTAGGACTGAGATGAGGGGAGAATTCTTCACCCAGAGAGTGGTGAACCTGTGGAATTCTCTATCACTGAAAGCAGTTGAGGCCAAATCATTAAATATATTCAAGAAAGAGTTAGATATAGTTCGTAGGGCTAATGGGACCAAGGGATACCGCGAGAAAGCGGGAACAGGTTACTGAGTTTGGATAATCAGCCATAATGGTATTAAATGGCGGAGCATGCTCGAAGGGCCGAATGGCCTACTCCTGCTCCTATTTTTCTATGTTTCTGTTTTTCTATATTAAGTCTATTTCTCACTCCACAGACGCTGCCAAACCTGCTGAGTATTTCCGGCACTTCCTGTTCTCATTTGATTAACAACTCTTGAAGCGGATTATAACCTGCTTTCTCTGGTGTTGTTTGGGGTGTTTTATATTCCCACCGTCCCGTCCAATTTCCCCTTATGCTCCCGGAGTTGCTGATTTCTGCTGTCCCGCAATTGCCCTCTGCTGCCTTGCCCTAAATGGCCCTAATTTACACGCGCAAGGCCAGACGCGAAGCGTTTCCAAAATCCATGCATATTGTTGTTGTGTCCGGCCGTATCTTCACATTATCCTCACTTTAGGTCACGATCATTAGATAGCATTCGCGAGGGTAGCTAAAGCAGTATTAACTGAGGGAACTTAGAACCTTCCTGGTCTTTGAGACTCAGTACCGCAACAATATGCTGCACCGCACCATCGATGCAGCTATAGTTGCTGTGCTGAAAGTTGGCTCAGGGTTTCGGTTGGCAGAGGTGCCACAACCACATTTAATGAGAGTGCCCGGGTGAAAACGGTTCTCACCAACCTTCCTTTATCTTCGCAGGGAACTGTTAAGACCCATAGCCCACACTGGTTTGGCAGCAGGCATTGGAAGACAAATGTGAGGAATTATTTTCTGAATATGTTAACCTTAACATGCGCGTATGTTCAATATTTTCAGGGGATTGCTCTTTGCCGGTACTTTGAGAAGGAGAACATTAGTTTTACTGGCAAGAAAGTGATTGAGCTGGGATCAGGAACAGGAATTGTGGGAATTTTAGCAACACTATTAGGTGAGTGAAAGATGGAATTGTTACGATTTTTACCATTTTGTTGATGTCAGAAAGGAAAGAGGATAATGACGAGGCTTGTCCATATCGGGAAAGTAGTGCTGTCAGCCCACAAGTGATGAAAAATATGAGTAATTCCACCTACCACCACATCACCTACCCGTCCCCACCCCGCCCCACCTACTAACACATGGTTTGGGCGGAATTCCTTGCAAGTCGTTACTGTAAACTGCCATTCATTAAATAATAATTTCAAAGGGGATTTAAAGATCCCCTATCAGTTTCAAAGTGGCATTCTCATCACAGAAAATGAAAATAATCCACCCATTTCCTCCTATATATTAGACATTGGCTCCAGCTATGTGCTGAGGTTAGTGTATTTGAATCCTCGTAATTCCTGCCAATAACCAGTTCGACAGACGAAATTTGCATCTTCTATGAATGTAATGCATGTAAGTGGCAGTTGATGACCAGCATCGATATAGAATAGAAAATACGATCAAAATATCAGGGATATAATTTAATTACATCCTGGTTTCACGGAATCCAACGGGATGTTTCGTGAAATTGGGGATAAAAAACGTACTAAACCAGTGCAAGACTTCTAGACCTAATGCTAATGGTAATAAATTGTTTTAATACTCCCAACTGCATGATAATCATGCAATGACATATACATGGAATGCTAAATTCGGAAGACTTTTATTGGAAATGTCCGCGTCCGGTCAGATGAGCTCTAAATCAGGTGCCTTTCTAATTTATTTTATCTGCGTTCTTGATAACAATCATTCAATATATTCAGTTTATTTCAATCCCCAAATCCAAAGGCTCAACATTTGTTTTAACGAAATCATACTGCAAAAGCAATAATTCTAGTCAACTGAACTGGTAGATAATATAAAATAAATAGTAGGGGCGCAGAAACAGTGAGACCTACAGTTCACATAAGTAAATCTTTGAAGATGGCAGGACACGTTGAGAAGGCTGCTAGAAAAAGCATACTGGATGACTGGTTTTATAAAAAGAGGCATAGAGTGGTTGTAATTAGCTCTGCATATTATTAAAGCGCAACCTTGAATGTTTTCATACTGTTACTGTTGAACGAATCTGCTGAATAAATCACTTCAAAATTAAATAAATACTTAATTGTTACTGTAATGTACGATTTACTAGCCTGCGTCGCGTGACCAAAAAGGGCACTATCAGGAGGAACAGCATTTGGCTCAGTGGCAATGCCCCCTGTTCCACTGAAAAGGCACAACTTTCCAGTAGTCAATCATTTTGAAAGGGTTAGTGGAGCAGGTGAGATCGATTGTCTTCTCCAAGCCCTTTAAACCAAAGCAGATGTTCTTTTTTAATTGATTTAATTTTACTTTCCCTTGGTCTGTTCCGTATTTAGATTCCTTTCAGCATATTTGCCCCCTAACATTTGGGTCAGTTCCCGGTGGGGCGTATTGATCACAATGCTGTCTGTGAGTGACTCTTAAAGTCTGTAACTGTCTCAGACAATATTTGCTCCCAGACGTACCGTTTGTTTTGAAGACCGTTCCATTTTGCCTCTGTGATCACCAAATAGAATCAAACTATTGACAAGTGCAAACCTGTGAATGGAGATGGATAATTTTCCTCTTCTTCTTGTCAGGCGGAAATGTTACCTTGACAGATCAACCGAACATACTGCAGCAAATCGAATACAACGTCGCCACCAACATCCCCTCTGCCTGCAGACACCGCTTAAATGTTCGTCCCCTGACCTGGGGTGAAGACCACACTAAATTTCCGAATGAGTATGACTTCATCCTGGGTTCGGATCTTGTTTATAGCTCAGTTTCTTACTCTTCGCTAATAAGAACGTTGCATTATCTCGCCAACCAAGAGACCACAATTTATCTCTCTTCCGCTTTCCGGAAGGGAAATGGCTCCCTCTCTTTCCATGAGGTGCTTCTACCCGAATATTTTAACTGCCTGGTTGTTGACAGGTTAGCTGACAAGGATATTACTGTGTACAAAATGACCAGAATTGGTAGAGGTCCTGAGGATTGGTTCCTAACGTAAATACTGAAATCGGCTGCGCACTGACGCAGTCATTTCGATTCATGAGAGGGCCTCACTATCTTTGTTTGTTCTTTAAAAGTCAGAATCAAGGTTCTTTAAGGTTACGTTATTGCCCCATTCTACCATATAGCTCATAACCTTTCATGCGCCGGCACTCTTCTGGTTTCTCTGCCCTTTGCCTTCGCTGACAAACAAGAGAGTGTTCGCGAGCTCATTAAGTATGGGGATGCCAGAGGTGAACTACATCCTGTGCACACTTCATAATATTGTGATTGGCTCGCGGTACGAGTGGAAAACTTGACTAATCTTTCTCTCCCGAGTCAAGCGACATTGAGACCAAGTGTTAACATGTTAGCCGACAACGATATTCTTGCGTACAAAATTACCAGAATTGGTAGCTTCTATTACTGCTAAGGCTGAACTAAGCTGGCTGGCCACAAACCAGGGAAATAACCTAGCCTCCCTATTCTATCTGGCGTATGACTATAGTCGGTCATTATCTATTAAAGGAGTAACTTACAATAGTAATAGCAATACGACGACTACTACATTTAGTAATTATTATTGTTATTATTGATACTAAATTATTATTTAGGCCGTGACTTTGAGACGTCCATATGAATGATGATGGAATGACACCCAAGTTCTAAACAGTAAAGTTAAAGGCAATGTTTAATAACCAGCTGATGTGTCTTCACCTGTCACAAACTGTCAGGCTGAGTACCCACTAAATGAGCTCCCTTCATTATTTCAAGCCTATTAGTATATGTCGAACGTATCGACATAATATTGATAATATAGCGCAAGTAGGTATTTGAAATGCACTTCAGTGATCAGTAACATAGCATAAACAGGTAAACGCGGGTTTTCGTCTTTTCCTCTCATGACGAAGTAATGTCAGCACTTAAATCTTTGAGATAGTTTTACTAACATTTACATGTTACCTGCTTGCATTAAGTACAGATATGAAAATCTTTGCAGGGAGGACATTAGCCGGATATCTAGATTTAATGGATACATACGCACTGCTTTAGTTGGAAACACCAACCTAGTGAAGAATTAATTGTTCCGTGTGTGCACTTTAATTTTTTAGCAAATTGCTCTTTAAGATGGGCAAATTTGTTGATAGATGTAATTTGTCTGTAATAATATAACTACATAATCGCTGTGCAGAACTTGATTACAGTCGCAGTAGAGGCAAGCGCGTCAGCCAACACAAAGTGTTCGCCGCAGAGCTGTGAACTAATGAAGAACAGAAGACAAGTCAGCAACATCATATTTCAATAGTGAAGTACCCGTAATTATTGGTGTACGTGTAGCCTAATCAACCAGCTTTCACTGGCTTCTACAAATGACATCCGAGTTATACAATTAATGCTCCAGCTATTTAGATATAGACTGCAAAAACGAATTTTGCCGAGTCAGTACTTATATGAGGTTGAATGCAACGAACACTACTCTTGTATGTACTGTTGCAAAATGTTTAATACATTCAGCTCTCCTATCTGATGCAGTGTTGTCTTAATGTTGAAATGAACCTGGACCTCGTTGAGCCCAATTAATACTGCGTCATTGGTGATTCTGTTTCTGAGGATTCCATTGACGAATTAATGACCGGATTGAATCGAATAAAGACAGTGTATGTAACAGAGTAAATTGCTTTTTGTCGAGTGCGTGTTATTTTTAAAGTAAGCAAATAGATAATAACTAAATCCTGAATAATGAATATTGCAACGCTGCAGTTAGTTCACATGGGTACATGAGAAGCTCCTGGTTCTTTTTATTTTCTTTTTCGGCTTATGTAGGATTATCCTGGAGCCGAATGAGGGATCAGAAATCACGGAGAAATACAAAACCTGAATTTCTGCCTCGAAACAAATATCAACACCAATCGAGAAAAGAAAAGTGAATGATTATCATTCTTGCTCCCTGCTGTGGGGAAAACCGTAGAATCATATAATCTTGGAACACGGAAGGAGTTCATTCGGACCATCTTTTTCCGTTCTTTACTGTGTCCAATGTGGTCGCACAACCCAATTTCTTTTCTTGTCGCTTTGCAAATTAGACCTCTTCAAGTAAATGTCGAATTGACCGTTGAAAAATCTCAAGGAATGCGCTTATACCACGCTTGAAGGCAGTGCATTCCAGTTATTAACAAATCTCTGTCTGATGAAATGTATCCTCATTTACGCCATATTCTTTTTCCAACTATTTAAAATTTGCCAGCAGTGGTTAGCGGCATACGTGCCAGAGGAAACACTTTCCGCCTACTTGCTCTATCACAACCCCTCATGGTTTTGGTATTCAATGTTCCTACTTACAAAGCCAAGTATACCATACACTTTCTTAACCATATCAAATTGGCCTGCCAGCTTCAAAGATTTGTGAATATGCACTCAAGATTTCTCTGCTGCTGTACCCCCTCAAAATTGTACCATTTACATTATACTGTCTCGCTATGTGTTCCCCATAAAGGGCTTCACACTTATTCGCATTAAGTTCTATCTGCCAATTAACTGCCTAATTCAATGGTCTGTATATGCCCTCCTGAAGTTTGCTGCTATTGAACTCACTATTTACCACTTTGCCAAGTTTTTGGCTCAGCTGAAAACTTGGAAATTGTCCTGCTTTTACCCAAGTCCAGTACATTCATAGATAACAAGAAAATCAATCGTTCAAATACGGGGGACCCCACTTCATATTTCTCTACAGTCAGGAAAAAAAATCATTCTAAAGCACAGCCTTAGTTTATCATATGTACGTGGGTGACACCCAGCTCTATCTCACCACCACCTCTCTCGACTCCTCCATTATTATCAGACTGCTTAACCGACATCCAGCACTGGCTGAGCAGAAATTTCCTTCAATTAAATATTGGGAAGACTGAAGCCATTGTCTTCGGTCCTCGCTCTGTTCATCCCTTGTCAACAGTCTGAGACTAAACAATTCTGTTCACAACCCTGGTGACATATTTGACATCAATAAGCTTCTGACCACATATTCACGCCATCACAAAGATCGTCTATTTCCATCTCCCTACCATCACCTGACTTCGTTCCTGTCTCAGCTAATCTGCTGCTGAAACAGTCTTCCATGCTTTTGTAACCTCTAGAATTGACAATTCCAATCAACTCCAAGCTGGTCTCCCACATTCTACCTTCGGTAAACTTGAGGTTACCCAAAACTCTGTTGCCTGCGTCTTAACTCACACCAAGTCCCATTCACCCATTGCCTCTCTGTTCACTGGCATACTTTGGCTCCCAGTCAAACAATGTTTCCATTTTAAAATTCTCATCCTTGTTTTCAAATCCCTCCATGGCCTCGCCTGTCCTAACTCTGTAATCTCCTCCAGTCCCACCAAGCTCCAAGATATCTGAGTTCCTCTAAATCTGGCCTCTGAAGTATCCCCGATTTTAATTGCTCCACCATTGGTGGTCAAGCCTTCAATTGACTAAGAGCAAATCTCTGGAATTCCCTCCCACACCTCTATATCTCTCTAACTCACTTTCCTCCTTTAAGACACTCATTAAAACCTGTTCTTTTGGTCATTCTGGCCGAATGGGCTGGATTTCCCCAAATGGGAGGAAGTCCTAATGCCAGAGTCAAATTCAGGGCGAGTGGTCACATGAGTGGGTGAAGGGACATCCTTGGGGATTTTCCCATCTGCAGCCAATCCCCTGAAACAGGGGATCCGGCCACTACTGGGTGGGGGAGGTTGAAGAAAGTCTTGGCAAGTCAAAGGAAGGTGATATATCTAAAGAGCAGGCAGAAGCCTTAATACAGACAGCACACATAGAGGGCATAGGAAGGGGAGCTGAACAAGAGAGGCTGTGCAGGAAGGGCAGGAATCAGAGGAAGTGTGGCCCAAGGTTTGGTGACACTTCCCAGGAAGTGCTGCTGCAGGCCACGAGGGAGTGAAAAGAGGTGATCTTCCCGGTGTATGGAAGGAAGAGGGCAGGAAGCCTTCCAAGCAGGCTGGAGGTCACCAAGGAAGCCAGCAGCCACGGGATGATCATTCGAACATCGGTGTAGTGCCACAAGCATTTCAATCACCTTGTACAGTCTGGAAAGGTATTCATAAAAGCAATCGGGTATCCCTGCAGGTCGTAAGTTGAACCCATGAAATGTGAGAACAGGTTGGTGATCCAAGCATTGTGCATGACTAGGCACCAGCATCCACAGTGCGACACAGAGTAGCCTCACACCAGAGTCCCATGGTTAATCAGAGTTGCTCACTGCAGTTCCAAAACCACATGGCCGCTTGCAACAGGCCTCCAAATGCCACCATGATGGACGTGGGTATTGGCACAGACTGACGAGAGCAACTGGATTATGACACAAGAGTGACACTGTGTATGTAAGCGTTTGTAGGAGAATCACATTCACAATGCAAGGGAGTGGAGAACAACTGGAGGTGGTGTGCCACTCATAGCTTTTTTGATTCATTTGGATGAGGAGGAGGAGGGAATGGAAATAGGTTGGGCTGCAACAGGGCAGCATGTCGCTGAGGGTGAGGCGTGTGTGGAGAGCATAGAGAGTGAGTAATGATATGGATGCGGGCACCAAACGATCTGATGAGTATTATGTTTGGCTCCTCTGCGGCCTTGATGAACACAGGGAGTTCCAGATCAATGACAGGCAGCAAAAGCTGATTAAGGTGCAATGTGCTAACATCACTCTTGTCTCTCCCGCAGGTCAATAAGCATATAAGGACCCAACAGCTCCAGCAACATGTAAGATGTCAGAGGACGATTTACCATCTGATGAGACAATGCCACATCAGTATAGCATACCCTCTGCCAGCGCAGATACTCTCACGTTGGTGGTCATTGATGCGCAGTTAGAATGGGTGGCATAAGTTGGTCAGTATGGCACAGAGCAGCTAACAGAGGCAGTGAAAACTGAGGGATGGCCCAGTGATGCCTATTTTCACACAAATGAACGGCCTCAGGAGTCATCACCAAAGTGGCAGATGCTGGAGCAGAAGCATGAAATGTGTGGATATCTGTCAGAGTTCCATGGACTTCTCACTCCCATGCTCATACGATGGAAGAATCCACTCTTGCCATGAATGGCGCATGTCTCCGGTCTGTGAAAGTATGGCAGCCTCCAATGAGAGAGTGTTGATGCTCATGGAGAACAACATGCAGCATACCACCCTGTGATGCAGCGAGTGTGAGCTGACCTCCACATTTTGGCCTCATCCATGAGCTCTGTAGAACGATGGATAAGCGAGATGGGCATGGGGCGCCTGGACTGGTTGTTAGGTGATCAACCACTCCAAGGTAAGCAGCGAAGAGGAGGTGGGCCTTGAAAGGGCGGAGGAGCGACTGCCTGAAGACCATAGGAGCAGGTTTCAAGGCGCTCCTTGAGTTGTCAGTGGATTCTCAGTCCCTTTGACAGTGATGTGAATGCTTCAGGAAGGCCCGATGGACAGATGCAGGTGCCCCCCGCACCCCCCGCACCCACCCCCCCCCCCCCCACCCCCGCCAATATGCTGCCGCCCTCTAGGGTACAAGCATATAGAGGCCATTCGCCACCATCACATCATGCACCAGAGCAGAAAACACAGTAGCCTGCCTTCACATCAACTACAGGCGTCGGGAGAACACTGCATATGAGCTCACGGAAGCATCCAAGGAAATCCACCTAGTTGCGCTTGTGGCATCACTGGGTGATAGTGTTTTGACCAATATCAATGAAATATATAAGCTGATTTAAAGGTCGCATACTGCATAATATGAAGTCTCGGATGTGTAGTTCTCCATTAGTGGGCCATTGCAGCTGGTACCAGCACTTGAGGAGGAGGGCTTGAAAAGGTGTGCACAGAATGGGTGGAATTTATTTTCACCCTTGGGAGCGGGCTGGGAGGCGGGAGCGGGGTGGTCATAGAATCAGGAGTGAAGACAGGGAGTGAAGACCCTGTCGCCTTCCCAACTCTCTCCAATTCAGTCAGGGGCAGGAAGGTCGAGGACTGTCTTCCGGCCCAGATGCTAATTGCAGCCCTTAACTGGCCACTTAGAACCTCATCCTGCCGCCGCTGGTATTCTAACAGTGGTGGGGGTGGGTGGGGGGAATGCGTGTGGCCAATGCCAAGTGGGGAAACTGCCGAGCAAAAGCTGGCGGGACCCTTATATGTTCGGCGGTGGTAACCCTCTTGATCAGGTACCCTGTGGGCCATGGAGGGCCCCGGATGGCAAGGACTGCCCCCTTGTATAGTCCCCCTCCCCTCAACAATGACCCCCCTCGCAGGGGCCTCATCTCTGTCTTAAATGGGCGACCCCTTCTTTTTAAACAGTAATCCCTAGTTCTAGATTCTCCCACAAGAGGAAACATCTTTTCCACATCCACCCTGCCAAGACCCGTCAGAATCTTATATATTTCAATCAAGTCACCTCTTACTCTTCTAAATTCCAGTGGATACAATCCTAGTCTGTCTAACCTTTCCTCATAAGACAACGCGCCCATTCCAGGTATTAATCTAGTAAATCTTCTCTGAACTGCTTCCAATGCTTTTGCATCTTCTTTAAATAAGGAGATCAATACAGTACACAGAACTCCAGATGTGGTCTCACCAATGCCCTGTATAACTGAAGAATAGCCTCCCTACTTTTGTATTCAATTCCCCTCTCAAGAAATGATAAAACTCTATTAGCTTTCCTATTTTGCGCTTCATGCATTAGGACTCCCAGATCCCTCTGCATCTCAGAGCTCTGCAATCGCTCACCATTTGGAAAATATTCTTCTTTTTTATTCTTTCTGCCAAAATCAACAATTTCACATTTTCCCACATTATACTCCATTTGCCAGATCGTTGTCCACTCGCTTAAGCTATCTATATCTCTTTGTAGCCTCCTTATGTCCTCCTCATAACTTACTTTCCGATCTATCTTTATGTTATCAGCAAATATAACAACCATGCCTTTGGTCCCTTCATCTAAGTCATTTATATAAACTGTAAAAAGTTAAGGCCCCAGCACAGATCCCTGTGGCACACCACTCGTTACATATTTCCAACCAGAAAATGACCCATTTATGCCTACTCTCTGTTTCCTGCTAGCTAGCCAATCTTCTATCCATGCCAAACTTTTCCCCCTATATCATGAGCTTTCATTAAGAAACCTACTCTCATTAACCCTCTCTGTTATTTTAAATAACTCATTCAGTTAGCTTGACGTGATTTGTATTTAACAAATTCGTCCTGGCTGCCTTGCATTACTATATCCTTCTCCAGGTGACAATTAATTTTATCCTTTACAATGATCACTGGAATTTTCCAACCACTGATTTACAGTGATTGGCCAGAAGTTACCAGACCTTACTTGAAAAGGGATGTAACATTTGTAATCCTCCAGTTGTTCGGCACCGCTCATTAGCAAGGAGGTTTGATAACTTGTGATCAGATTCTGCTGTCTCCAGCCTAGCTTTCCTCAGCAAGCTAGGATGTATCCCAGTTGAACCAGGCAAATTGTTACCTGAGTGATGCCCACCTATTTAGTACCTCTTTTTATATTCATATTTATAGTAACCCATATCGCTACTCCTTTCTCTTCTCCTGTGACATTAATTAAACCTCTTCTCTTGTGAAGATAGATGCAAAGTATTCATTCAGTACCCCAGTCTTATCCTTTGTCTCCACAAGACGATTCACCTTTTGTCCTTAATCGATTTCACCATTTCTTTGACTAACCTTTTACTTTTTATATACTTATAACACATTTTGGCTCCCATTTTACGTTATCCACTAATCTTTTCTCATACTATCTCCCTGGCCTTATATATCGTTTTACAGTTTCTCCCGCACTCTGTAGTCCGTCTGGTTTTCTACTGTTTTATGTGAATGTCACGAACCATAAACCTCACGTTTCTGGTTTATTTTATCCTCTATTCCCTTTGTCATCAAGGAAGCTCTAGCTTTGGATGCTCCATGTTTATTCATTAGGAGAATATTCTTGCTTTGTACCCCAAATATCTCCACTTTGAAAGCTTGTCAATGTTTATTTGCTTTTTTTGGGTCCGCCTTTGAAACCGTAAAGTACAGCAGAATAATGAGCGTTTTATCCCCACAATAAAAACAAGGTTCTTACTTTCCTAGACTTAATTTTTTGGCTTTTTCCACGTTAATGCGATACAACAGGAAAAGGGTGGGAGCCACAAATGAGGTGTTAAAGAGCCGAATGCTCTCCGGAGTCACAGGTTGCAGACCTCTGGCCTAGATTTTTGCAGTCGAATCTCTGGAGTAAAACTTCAGCGCCTGGGGGCCACTGACCACCTCCAGGTGCTTACCCATTGTCTCTCGAGATAAGGAGGCCAAAGAAGATGATAACGGCATCACGAAGATCCCGTGGAATCCTGCCCTGTTCCCAGCAGGCCATGAAAAACTCATGGAGCTTGGTGTACAGGGCAGGGCCACCATGCTTCAAGGCTTTGGGTGGAATTCCATCAGCTCCAGGGGCTTTGTTGTTCTTCATCTGGTTGATGACGGTCATAGTTTCCTCCAGAGTTGGGCTCGCATCCAGATCTTCTTTGACAGGTTGTTGTTGGATACAACTGATGGCAGTATCATGCACTGTGCACTTGGTGCTGAAGAGAGTTTCAAAGTGCTCTGACCAGCAATCCAGGACTGACTGCTTGTTGGTGTGTACAATATTGCCATTGGCGCTCCACAGGGGGTTTGAGTTTGATATGCTGGTCTATAGACAGATTTTAGTGCTTCATAGAAACTTCTTATATTGCCAGCATCAGAGTACAGTTGAGTTTTTTCTGCAAATGCAATCCACCAGTCATTTTGGATGTTCCTCCGTTTACATTGAAGGGTGCTGCATGCTTGACGGTAGGCTGTCTTTTTCTCTTGGCTGGCCGGCTGAGCCAGGTGAGCCTGATGAGCTGATCTTTTTATTTTTAGCAGAACTTGTTTTCATTGTCACTTTCATCAAACCAGTCTCTATTCTTTTTGGTGCTGGGTCTGATGACCTCGTTGGAAGTATCCAGTACTGCAACTTTGATGTTTTCCCAGAGTTCTTCTGGAGTAGAATCAGCAGTGAAATTAGGATGTTTCAGCATAGTCTGTAAGGTTGCTTGATATCTATCTCTCCAAGATGAGGTTTTGAGGTTGCTGACTACTATATCATTTACTATTTTTATTATTACTATATTATCGCTACTATGTCATATTCAAATGTGGCAACTTGTGCCTGCAGCTCATCAACTTTATTTTTAACACTTCTGGCATTGCTTGGCTTAGTTTGTTTCTTCTCCTCGATCTATTTCCTGTTCTGTCTACATTATTCTCGATTCTGTTGCTATTTGTCCCTCCTATTTTTGTATTCACTTGCCTCTTCCCACTGCTGATAGTTCTGGTTCCCCTTCGCCTGCTAAATAAACCCTTCCTCACCGCAATAGTTCACCCGTACGAGGACATTGATCCTAACCCTGTTTAATTGCAACCCATTCAGTTTATCCAGGTCCTGCCTGCTGCAGAAATGATGCATCCTAGCTCTCATTTATTAATACAAGAGCAATATACTGCCATGCTGGAAATCTAAAATAAAAACCAAATATGCTGGAATACTCAACAAGTCTGTGAATTATCTGTGGAGATCCTTCTAGCAAAGGATCAGTGACTTGAAACGATACTCTATTTCTCTCTCCACAGATCCTGCCACACCTGGTGAGTATTTCCAGTGTTTTCTGTTTCTGTTTCTCATTTATTACTGGCTTCGTTCATTTTGTCAAAGAGTGTAAAGAAAATAATCCAGGCAATTCATCAACAGAGGGCAGAAAACGGAAGACAGTTCTCCTGTAGAAATCAAGGCGAAATCATTCTGTAAATTCTTTAATTTGCTACCACTTTAACCGACTTTTGTTCACTATGCTTAACGGTTATTTTTTGTAATAAACCCACTAAGTAGATTCTTCCAGCAATTAATAGACACGCTTTCTCTTAGGTTGCAAATATATCACACCATTGAGTGTGTAAAACACATAACTTGTTATCAACAAGGAACAAACAATTTAATAAAAGCAAAATACTGAAGATGCTGGAAATCTGAAATAAAATCAAGAAATGCTGGAAATACTCAGCAGGTCTGGCAGCAACTGTGGAGAGAGAAGCAGAGTTAACGTTTCAGGTCAGTGACCCTTCTTCAAAACTGGCAAATATTAGAAATGTGAAAGGTTTTAAGCAAGTCAAGCGGGGGTGGGGCAAGAGATAACAAAGAAGAAGGTGTAAATAGGACAAGGTCACAGAATAGCTGACCAGAAGGTCATGGAGCAAAGGCAAACAATATGTTAATGGTGTGTTGAAAGACAAAGCATTAGTACAGATAGGATGTTAACGGACTGAAAACTGAACAGCCGCAAGTACAAACATGAAAAAAACAGTGAGTAAGCAAACTGAACAAACTAAGATAAAATATAATAAAATAAACAAAAAAATATTTAAAAAGAAGGAAGAAAAAAGAAAAAATAACTAAAAATAAAAGTAAAAGTAAAATGGGGGGCCCGTCATGCTCTGAAATTATTCAACTCAATGTTCAGTCCGGCAGGCTGTAGCATGCCTAATCGATAAATGAGATGCTGTTCCTCGAGCTTGCATTGATGTTCACTGGAAAACTGCAGCAATCCCAGGACAGAGATCTGAGCATGAGAGCAGCGGGGAGTGTTGAAATGATAAGCAACCGGAAGCTCAGGGCCATGCTTTCAGACAGAGCGGTGGTGTTCCGCAAAGTGGTCACCCAGTCTGCATTTGATCTCCCCAGTGTAGAGGAGACCACATTGTGAACAGCGAACTCAGTATACTACATTGAAAGAAGTACAAGTAAATCGCTGCTTCGCCTGAAAGAAGTATTAGGGACCTGGGATAGTGAGGAGAGAGGAGGTAAATGGGCAGGTATTACACCTTCTGTGATTGCAGGGGAAGATGCCGTGGGAAGGGAACGAGGTGGTGGGGGTAATGGAGGAGTGGACCAGGGTGTCGCGGAGGGGACGATCCCTTCAGAATGCTGATAGGGGAAGGGAGGGGAAGATGCATTTGGTAGTGGCATCACGCTGGAGGTGGCGGAAATAGCGGAGGATGATCCTTTGGATATGGAGGCTGATGGGGTGGAAAGTGAGGACAAGGGGAACCTTGCCAAGGTTCTGGAAGGGAGGGGAAGGGGTGAGGGTAGAGGTGCGAGAAATGGGCCAGACATGGTTGAGGACCCTGTAAACCATAGTTGGGGGGAATCCTCGGTTGAGGATAAATGAAGACATATCAGAAATGTTGTCATGGAAGGTAGCATCATCAGAGCAGATGCATCGGAGATGGAGAAAATGAGAGAATGGAATGGAGTCCTTACAGGAGGAAGGGTGTGAAGAAGTGTAGTCGAGGTAGTCATGGGAGTGGGTGGACTTATAATGGATATTAGTAGACAGCCTATCCCCGGATATGGAGACAGAGAGGTCGAGGAAGGGAAGGGAAGTGTCAGAGATGGACCATGTAAAGGTGAGAGAAGGGTGGAAATTAGAAGCAAAATTGATAAAGTTTTCCAGTTTGGGCACAGGAGTAGGAAACGGCACCAATACAGTCATCAATGTACCGGAAAAAGAGTTGGGGAAGGGGCCTGAGTTGGACTTGAACAAGGAATGTTCGACATCTCCCACAAAAAGACAGGCATAACTAGGATGCATGCGGGTACTCAAAGCAACACCTTTTACTTGATGGAAGTGAGTCGAGTTGAAGGAGAAGTTGTTCAATGTGAGAACAAGTTCAGTCAGGCGGAGGAGGGTGGTGGTGGATGGGGACTGCTTGGGCCTCTGTTCAAGGAAGAAGCAGAGAGCCCTCAAACTGTCCAGGTGGGGGATGGAGGTGTAGAGAGATTGGATGTCCATAGTGAAGAGGAGGCGATTGGGGCCAGGAAACTGGAAATTGTCAAAATGACGTAGGGCATCAGAAGAGTCACAGTTGTAAGTGGGAAGAGACTGAACCAGTGGAGAAAAGACAGACTCAAGATAGGAAGAAATAAGTTCAGTGGGTCAGGAGCAGGCTGACACAATGGGTCTGCCGGGCAGTCCTGTTTGTAGATTTTGGGAAGGAGGTAGAAGCGGGTTGTCCGGGGTTGCGAGACTATGAGGTTGGTGCTGTAGAGGGAAAATCTCCAGAAAAGAGGAGGTCACTGACAGACCTGTAGACAGTCGCTTGATGTTCGGTGGTGGAGTTATGGTCCAGGGGGCGGTAGGAAGAAGTGTCTGAAAGTTTGCGCTGAGCCCCTACAAGGTGGAGGTCAGTACATCTCAGGTTCAGAGGTGAACAGGTTAGAGTGAGTGAAGGGGGCAGAGAAATTGAGATGACCAATGTCTCACCAACGGTTTTCAATGAAAAGATCAAGAGCGGGTAAGAAGACAGGGGGAGGGGTCCAGGTAGATGGAGAATGCTGGAGGCGGGTGAATGGGTCTGCTGGTCGGGGAGAGGACTCCTGGTCAAAGAAGTGAGCCCAGAGGCAGAGACGACAGACGAAGAGCTCAACGTCATGCAGAGCTCGAAATTCATTGAGGTGGGGGCGTAAGGGGATATAAATGAGACCTTTGCTGAATACAGAATGTTCAGTGTCAGGGAGGGAGAGGTCAGAGGGTATAGTGAATACACGGCAAGGGGTCAGATCCGAAGGGGTGGGGTCAGAGGGAAGTGAAGGGGAAGAAGGATCTAGAGGGGCATTAGTACTCATCAGTTGCTGGAGCTTTCGTTCATTGACACCTGAAAGGAAGAAAAAAGGATTTTTGTTAACGCATCAGATGAGACGAAGGATGAAATGAAACTGCGGGGTAGAACAACTTTGAGATAAGGTGAGGCGGTGCTGCTGACGAGAGAGGTTCAGTGTGTGCATATGGCGGCGCATAGCACTGAGTGTGGATCTCAAGATGCGGCAAGGACAGCAGTCCGAGGAATGTTGTATTTCTCGGAGATACCTGTAATCCTGGGGGGATTCAAAACATGATGGGTGAAACTGCAATTGGAATCCACATGGAATAAGTCGGAACCGGAGACAATCATTCAGGAAGGCGATGTGGCTGTGAAAACGAGTTTTGGTCGAAACTTTATCAAACACCAGGAGGGAAATAGAAAGCAATGAAGGTGAACACGGTAAAAGGGACAAACGAAAATCCTGTCAGAGAGAAAAGCAGAACTTCTTCAAGGTAAGCATTCCTGGAAGAGAAGTGGCAGTGAATTAAACACTAAAATAAAAGCAAAATGCTGCGGATGCTGGAAATCTGAAATAAAAACAAGAAATGCTGGAAATACTCAGCAGGTCTGGCAGCATCTGTGGAGAGAGAAGCAGAGTTAACGTTTCAGGTCATTGACCCTTCTTCAGAACTGGCAAATATTAGAAATGTGAAAGGTTTTAAGCAAGTGAAGCGGGGGTGGGGCAAGAGATAACAAAGGAGAATGTGTAGATAGGACAAGGTCACAGAGAATAACCGGCCAGGAGGTCATGGAGCAAAGGCAAACAATATGTTAATGGTGTGTTGAACAACTATTTAATTCGAGTTGAATCCTCCTGTGGGAGTTTTAAGATATGTGCCAGATTGGCATAATAGATGCATTTTATTTTCTATTTTGTAGTTCCATGTTCAAAGGATTCGAACAGACTAACTTGATGTTGGTAAGTCTTCTCAAGCTTCTCAAGACAGATAAAGAGACGGGACTCATGGAAATTCAGCAGTCAATCGCACGTAAAGATCAAGGGCATGATTCAAGGCTGTTTACTTTGAGTGCTAAAAGGAGATGCCACTAATCCTACCCAATTTCTCTGCCCTCCCTCCCTTACTGTGATTATAACAGCATCCGACTCCTAGTGAAGGCAGATGCACTGCACTCATTTGGGCCTCTGCCTCCTTGTTGACATCTAGTTGGGTCCAACCATGCAAATGTTACATCCCTGTTCACAAAATAGAAGAGAGACAAATGGGAGTAGCTGCAGACTAGACAGCCTGGCATTGGTGGTGGGGCATATTTTGTGTGGTACAAAGGAATAGATTTGATCATTTGAAGTTAAACAATTCTACTGCAATCTCAAAGGTTTTAAACTGGAAAAATTGCGAAGCTGAGTTTTGGCCAGGCTGAACGGCTTGGTGTGCAACAGATTCGTTACGAGTTATTTTGCCTTGGAACAACAACAAGTTACTTTTATGTATTGCTTTTAATATTTTTTTTTAAAACAGCATTGAGCGCTCCCCTGAGGCCTAATCAACAAAATGGGCACTAGGCGAACAAATGAGACTTTGGAAATGTTTTTTCATTCGTTCGTTGGCTGTGAGCGTTGCTGTCTAGGCCAGCATCTATTGCCCATCCCTAATAGCTCTTGAGAAGGAAGTGGTGAGCTGCCTTCTTGAACCGCTGTAGTCCTTGGGGTGTAGATACACCAACATTGCTGTTAGGAAGGGAGTTCCAGGACTTTGATCCAGTAACAGTGAAGTAACGGTGATATAGTTCCGTCAGGATTATGTGTGGCTTGGAGCGGAACTTGCAGGTGGTGGTGTTCCCATTTATCTGCTGCCCTTGTCCTTCTAAGTGGTAAAGTTTGCGGGTTTGGAAGGTACTGTGGAAGGAACCATAATGAGTTGCTGCAGTGCATCTTGTAAATGGTGCGCACTGCTGTAACTGTGCGTCAGTGGTGCAGGAAGCGAATGTTGAAGTTGGTGAAAGGGGTGCCAATGGGGAGATGGAAAGGTTTAGGGAGTGAATGGGTCCAGGTGGCTGAACACACTGCTACCAAAGGTAGGGCAAAGGGAAGGCGTACCCGCATGGGACCACAGCTGTTCGTATGAGGAGTCCTTGGGCTTGTCGTGCCGATCGGATTTACAGAGATAGTGAAGATCAAATCAATAAAGCGCTATAAACAAGAGATTGAGATTTGAAATCGGAAGTACTGTTGGACTGCAAGCAGATATGTCAGTGGGGGTAGGGTGATGGGTGAACGGTACTTGATGCAAAACTATGGGAGCAGCAAAGTTTTTGATGAGTTTAAATTTCTAGTGGGTGGAGACTCGGAGGTCAGTCAGCAGTGTATTGGAATTGTTGAACGTGAATTTCATAGGCAGGCGAATAAATTCATCAATCCTCCCAAGATGCTGGTTTTAACTAAAGTAGTGCACGTAGATCCGGAAATTTTAGCGAAGAGGCTTTCATAATCTCTGCGATGGAAATCATCCCTGTATTTCATTGAAGCAGGTTAGAATTATTAATGATCTCATTTCTGGCATCAACAAAGCGATACGGTTCAGTTCACTTCCGAACCACCTTTTCACTCAACAAGTAGGGTGACTAAAATCCCCACCATTCCAGTGTCCGATCCCAGCTCAATCATTTTCTTCCCAATAATTCTGATGCTGTGCTTCTCAAAGTACAGACAAGGAGCAATCTTCTGAAAGGATTGTAAACTGTAATCTGTAAACTGTCAGGACTGAGCCACTTAAAACAAGTTTGGACGTAACAAAAGTTTAGTTGTGAAACTACTTTATTGTGGTAAAGTCAGACCAATTACTCAAACTAAAAAAATAAACTCGGCAGTGATTTACAGTCTAACCAGGTTATATACTTTCCATATTAGTCCTGGAAAGGGAGCGCGCTTCTTCTCTTGTAAATTTAAGTCTTCAGCCGTCTCTTCTTTTCTCTTTGGCTTCTTATTTCTGGTTCTCTCTCACCGTACCAGGCCAGACTGGCAGGGTTTCCTTTACCCTGGCTCTTGTTCAATGAATCCCTCCCAATGTTCATTCATGCTCATGCCAATGATTCGTACCCTATTACGACTTCATCATTCATCATCAGAACAGCCCTTCAGTCGCTTGTCTCTAGCAGCCCCCAAACATCCCGTGTTTTCAGCTTACACACGCAGTTCAAAATCTTCAAGTTCTTATGTCTGACACATATGGTTTGAAGCTTGGCATTACTTTCGGTAATTCCTCGATCTTGACATTGGTTTATAATATGTCCAACGTTCATATTTTATCTCAACAAACTAAGAAATTTTATAAAGCACATTTATTTTCATACAAGATGGAATACGAACGTGAGGACTGAGATTGTCAGAAAGCGAAGAAAATCATTGGAAGCCCAACGACTGCTGTCAATGAAGTGTCGGGTCTGGAGCTAATGCTAGGCTTTGGGAATTGCTGCCAGTCTGATCCTCTCACCCACTTCCTAATGGGGTCAGATTAGCAAATGCGGGTCTGTTCACAGGCCGCGTGTTCTTGCTCTCTTCTGCCGACGCAACGCTGCCCAGAAGCAATAAAAGTAAAGGAAAATACTTGAACAAAAAATGCTCTCGCCCTTCCCGCAATAACTCGCAATCCCATGAAGAATCTCTTCCAATAATCCGAAGCGCCGTCAAACCTGCACCAACTACTAAATGTGAAGATTCAGCGCTCGTTGTCGTATCAAACCTCAATGAACTGGATCGTCCCATATTCAACTCTTGGGCTGTATTGCTTTAACTACCGTAGTGAATGTCATCCCATGATCTAGCCCGAAACTGCACGCCGTTATGAGGATATGTCTATGGGATCTGCAGACGCTCCACGTCAAGCCTCACGCTCGTAGAATTGTCATTAATAGCGAGCAAGCAGGGAGCAATTGTGGAAAAGCAAAGGCCAAAAACTCCAGTCGGAAAGGGAAATTGGAGGATGAAACACCCAACACGCACCAGTGAGGGCAGATTAGATTACCAGTTTCACTGGGCAACTGGCCCTTAATATAGCCAGGTCTTGAGACCACAAAAAAGGCATTATTCTTTATATGGAACAATGCCTTATCGGCTACCCACACAGCGGGCCGTGGACAAGATGTGCCAGATTTGCAATCGCAAAGCGCATTTTTTTTCTGAGGGGTCAATTTAAAAACCACTACTACTTGGAACAGTGAAAGATTTTACAGTTACTCTACTAAATACATTAAACTCAATAATCTAGCGTTTCCTCTATCCGACTACAGCGTCCCAGACATGTACAGAAATGCCCAGGTTAACGCCGCTAACATGCGCGATCGTTAAGAACATAGAACATAGAACACAGAACAGTACAGCACAGTACAGGCTCTTCGGCCCACGATGTTGTGCCGAACCTTTAACCTATTCTAAGATCAAACTAACTCCCTACCCTTCATTCTACTATCATCCATGTACCTATCCAAGAGTCGCTTAAATGCCGCTAACGTATCTGCTTCTACTCCCACCGCTGGCAGCGCATCCCACACACCCACCACTCTCTGTGTAAAGAACCTACCTCTGACATCTCCCCGAAACCTTCCTCCAATCGCCTTAAAATTATGCCCCCTGGTGACAGCCCTTTCCACCCTGGGAAAAAGTCTCTGACTATCCACTCTATCTATGCCTCTGATCATCTCGTACCCCTCTATCAAGTCACCTCTCATCCTTCTTCGCTCCAATGACAAAAGCCCTAGCTCCCTCAATCTTTCTTCGTAGGACATGCCCTCCAGTCCAGGCAGCATCCTAGTAAATCTCCTCTGCACCCTCTCTGAAGCACCAGAAGAACCCAAAGTTTTTGTGGAAGATGAAACAGTTCGAAGAGTGATCCTCCTCCTTTGAGGCACCGCCGCCGGATTGCTTGGGGCTCAGCGCTGTTATGGTAATTTGTAATCTACTTCTGAGTGCCCCTGATCTTGAAAGGGATTCGCTGCAGGCGTCGGAGTGGAGCACCTATAAGCGATCGCTAATCTCGTCACAGGCAATCATATGTAATTACTATTGTTATGCAATCAGGCATGACAATCGATCTTACACATCCTCAGGTCATGAGATTGCGTAATACCGACAAGCACAACGGGAAAACTTTGTGGTTTCTTTTCAAATAATGCCTATGACCCCTAAAAAGATAGTCCCACGATTTAACGTCACCAGTAATAAAGACAATGCCATCAACAATAGAACACATCCTCTCTACTGCAACCGTGTATTGTTCTAATCTAGATTATGTGCCAAAATTCTGTCTCAGTTTGAGCCCATGATCATCAGCTCCGAAGCGAGTGCGCTCTCAGAGAGCCCAGGTATCACTCGTAGTTGTTAGAAAGTAGTTGATAGGACTACACTTTGCTCCAGTTACATAATAAAAACTTGCTTTTGGACTGATTTGACATTCAATAATGATTTCCTTACAATGTTAAGTATCTCAATTTATGTCTCATGATATAGACACATACCTCATTCAGTTTTGGAACCTAGCTTGACAGTTTGACCGAATGTATACCAGAATATAACAACAATAGGTGGAACGCAACAAGACAATCCATCTGGTCGGTCCCTCAGCTTATTATATCCCAAAATAATCATCATTGCGCATTATCAGCATTTCATCTAGGTACCTTTCCACAATTTTCACGAATTTCTGAGATAATCAAGCCATTATTTCCCCGGGTAAACCATTCCATCCACTCAACATCCTTTGCATAATGTAGATTAATCTAAACTATCTTTTCACTCTCCCTCTTCCGAGATGCAGTTCTTTTTCTCTTGTGGAATCTGTGAATATATGAGTATTTTGGATTTCATTCTGATCTTTAGTGTCCTGAATACACGAGTAAGAATAGTATGGAAGAGGGACATGTTTTTTATCGTCCGCTTAAACATTACGCATGCAAATTGTAGGGTATTGAAAATTCTGAAACGCTATCTACACAGAATACAGCTCTTAATTAAAATCAATGTAGCTCTGCATTTCATTCTGCGAGGAAAAGCCAGGTACAGACTCTATGTACTTGAATCAACGACTACATTTGATTACGTTATTTTTTCAACCTATGTGTACATGCTATGTTTTAACCAAGTCTCGCTTTACTAGTTCATGAACCACGAATTAACTATTGCTCACGTGCTTCTTTACTAGCCGGAGGACTGGTATAGAGGCTCTGATGAATTGCAGGCTGCACATTTCCATTAATAACACACTTCAGGTTCCAATCACAGAGATCAGGACGCTCCTGTCTGTAGACATTGTGCGTTCGATTAATTCCAACAGCCTCTTCTCTCATTTCGACATGTTATGAAGAGGACTGTGCCTGACATGAAGGCCGAGCTCAAGGTCCTCCTGCTAAGTGTAGGGTCATCTTTGTTAGCCAATGCCTCCCACTGTTCAGTGCTGGAAGTGAGCTTCGGTTAGTATATGGCCGCCAGAAATCTGATCATCAGCGAGTTGAAGTCTCGACTCAGAGATTCTTATCAGTTATTGTAACGACAGTCACAACAGAAACCATCGTAGTTCCCAAGAACTTAAGCGAGAATCATTGCATAGAATTATTTAGAATATACAGCACAGAAACAGAGCATTCAGCGTAGCTGCTCGATGCTGATATTTATACTCCACACGAGTTCCCTCCCATTGGATATCTTTCATAACGGTCTTCGAGTACATCTTTCTATGATCGTTTCTCTCATATCGTAAGCAGCATGCGACAGACAGAGTTTAGCAATCCCACAACCAACGGATCAGATCTAAGCACTGCAGTCCTGCCACATCCAGCCGTGAATGGTGGTGGACAATTAAACAACTAACAGGAGGAGGTGGCTCCACAAATATCCCCATCCTCAATGATGGGCGAGCCCAGCACATCAGAGCAAAAGATAAGGCTCAAGCATCCATCTCGGCCTCGTCCTGAAGTCCCCAGGATCACGGATGCCAGTCTTCAGCCAATTCGAGTCACTCCATGTGATATCAAGAAACGATTGAAGGCCACTGGATGCTGCAAAGGCTATGGACCCTAAAAACATTCCAGCAATAGCACTGAAGACCTGCACTCCAGAAATTTCTGCGCCCCTAGCCCAGCTGTTCCAGTACAGCTACAACACTGGCATCTACCCGGCAATGTGGAAAATTGCCCAGGTATGTCCTGTACACAAAAGGCAGGGCAAATCCAACCCGACCAATTACTGCCCCATCAGTCTACACTCAATCATCAGTAAAGTGATGGAAGGTGTAGTGACAATACTCTGAAGCGGCACTCGCTTAACAATAACCTGCTCAGTGACGCTCAGTTTATGTTCCGCCAGGGACACTCAACTCATTGACCTCATTGCAGCCTTGGTTCAAACATGATCAAAAGAGCTGAACTCAACAGGTGAGGTGACAGTGACTGCCCTCAACATCAAGGCAGCATTTTAGATTTAGATTTAGATATACAGCACTGAAACAGGCCCTTCGGCCCACCGAGTCTGTGCCGACCATTAACCACCCATTTTATACTAATCCTACACTAATCCCATATTCCTACCACATCCTCACCTGTCCCTATATTCCCCTACCACCTACCTATACTAGAGGCAATTTATAATGGCCAATTTACCTATCAACCTGCAAGTCTTTTGACCGAGTATAGCATCAAGGAACCCTAGCAAAACTGGAGTCAATGGGAATCAGGGGGAAAACCCTCCACCGGTTGGATTCATACCTAGCACAAAGGAAAAGGTTGTGGTTGTTGGAGGTCTATCATCTCAACTCAGGACATCACTGCAGGAGATCCTCAAATTAGCATCCTAGACCCAACCATCTTCAGCTGCTTTATCAATGACCTTCCTTCAATCATAAGGTCAGAAGTGGGGATGCTCGCTGATGATTGCACAATGTTTAGCATCATTTGCAACTCCTCAGATACTGAAGTAGTCTGTGTAGAAATGCAACAAGACCTGGACAATATCCAGGCTTGGGCTAATAAGTGGCAAGTAACATTTGTGCCACACAAGTGCCAGGCAATGACTATCTCAAACAAGAGAGAATCTAACTATTTCCCCTTGACATTCAGTGGCACTACGCTGAATCCCCCACTATCACCATCCTGGGGGTTACGATTGACCAGAAACTGAAATGGAGTAGCCATATAAATATGGCTACAAGAGCAGGTCAGAGGCTAGGAATCGTGCAGCGTGTAACTCACCTCCTGACGCCCCAAAGCCTGTCCACCATCTACAAGACACAAGTCAGGAGTGTGATGGAATATTATCCACCTACCTGGATGGGTGCAGCTCCAACAACACTCAAGAAGCTCGACACCATCCAGGACAGGGCAGCCCGCTTGATTTGACACCCCATCAACAAACATTCACTCCCTCCACCACCGATGCACAATGGCAGCGGTTCAAGAAGGTGGCTCACCACCACCTTCACAAGGGCAGTTAGGGATGGACAATAAATGCTGTCCTAGCCAGCAATGCCCACATCCCATGAATAAATAAAAATATATATATATACTTACCCGTCTTCCTTGTGAAATGATCCAACCCAGTTGTTTCTATCATTTCCTTGGCTAGTGAGTTCATCATTCTAACCGTTCTCTGAGGAAATTATTTGCCTATTGGATTTATTATTGAAAAACTTACATTCATGGCCTCTGGTTTCACAAGTGGAAACATTTTCTCCACGTCTGCCCTGTCCAATCCAGTTATAATTTTAAAGACTTCTACCAGATCACCTCTAGATCATTTATTTTCAAACGAAAGCCCACAACCTGTTCAAACACTCCCAATTCCTGGTACCCTCCTTGTAAATCTGTTTTGTACTTTCTCTAGTGCCTCTGTGCCCTCTTTAAAGCATGAAGACAAGAACTGTTTACAATCCTCTAAGTAATGGCCTGACCAGGGTATGATACAAGTTTAATGTAACTGTACGACTTTTGAATTCAATCCCTATGATATAAATGCCATTGCTTTCTTTACATGTTTAATTGCTTTGCTGACTTTTGATGCTATTATTAATGATTTTCTCACCAATATTCCTAGATCTCTTTTCTCCCAAATCAAGTTTCTTACTTTCACAATCCCCCCCCCCCCCCCCCTTTTATCATCTCTAAATTTTGATATTAAATTACTTGCTCCTGAGTCCAAATCATAATTATACATTATGAGTAACATTGGGACCGGCACTGAAGCTTGTGGAACACCGATTTGTCCCTTCCTCCAGCCTGAATAATCATCCTTTACCCCTACATCCTGCATCCAATTGTTTAGCCAATTTTCTATCCATTCAGTTATTTGTCTCCTGACTCTACAAGTCCTAACCTTTGAAACGACCCTACCATGTGAAAAATTATTGAAGGCTTTTTTGAAAATATAAATGTATGAGATCCACTAAATTATCCCTGTCTATTTCTTTTGTTACCTCTTCTGTTAGGTTAGTTAAGCATGACTTAGCCTTTTGGAATTCATGTTGACTACGTTCCATCATGTTTAATATTATTATATTCTCTTTGATCACTTCTTCCTGCTCCAAACTCCTAGCTACCGATTTCATCCCTCTCCCTGACAACAGTCTGAGACTAAACCAGTCTGTTGGCAGTCTTGGTGTCATGTTTGACCACGTGATGAGGTCCAACCACATTTCATCACTAAGAATGCCCATTTACATCTCTGTATCATCACCCGACTTCGCTCCGTCTCAGCTCATCTGCTGCTGAAAGTCTTATCCATGCCTTTGTAACCTGTAGACTTGACTATTCCAACGCATTCCTAGATGGTCTCCCACATTTTACCCTCTGTAACCTTGAAGACATCCAAACCTCTGTAGCCTATTTCTTAACTGGCACCAAGTCCTGTCCCCCTATCACTCCTGCACTAGCTGACCTAGATTAGAGATACAGCACTGAAACAGGCCCTTCGGCCCACCGAGTCTGTGCCGACCATCAACCACCCATTTATACTAATCCTACACTAATCCCATATTCCTACCAAACATCCCCACCTGTTCCTATATTTCCCTACCACCTACCTATACTAGTGACAATTTATAATGGCCAATTTACCTATCAACCTGCAAGTCTTTTGGCTTGTGGGAGGAAACCGGAGCACCCGGAGAAAACCCACACAGACACAGGGAGAACTTGCAAACTCCACACAGGCAGTACCCAGATTCGAACCCGGGTCCCTGGAGCTGTGAGGCTGCAGTGCTAACCACTGCGCCACTGTGCCGCCCAGTTGGCTTCCAGTCAAGGGATACCTTGATTTTAAGATTCTCATCCTTATTTTTAAATTCCTCTATGGCCTCGGCCCTCGCTATCTCCAGCAACACAATCCTTGGAGATATCTGCGCTCATCTAATTCTGGCCTCTCAAGCATCTCCAATTTTAATTGCTCCAACATTGGAGGCCACGCCTTCAGTTGCCTTGACCCTGTGCTCTGGAGTCCATCTCCCCGCCCACCACCCACCACCCCCCCCCCCCACCTCCCCTCCCTCCACCAAACTCTCCACCTCTCTACGTCGACTTCCTCTTTTAGAACACTCCTTAAAACCTACATCTTTAACCAAGTCTTTGGTCATCTGATTGAATATGTGGCTCTGTGTCATATATTAGTTTTATACTGCTCCTGCTAAGGGCCTTTTATTACGTTAAAAGCGCTATCTAAATAGAAATTGTTGTTGTTGAGTGGTGTGTGTACCATCTTAAAAGCGAGTTGTTACATTTTCGCTCCAGGAAGTTGCAAATCTCAGTCTACCTGCTGTGAACAAGCTACCAGTGCAGGCTGGTACTAAATTCAGTCCTTCACAATCTCATTGATTTCTGTGAATCCTCTGAGCCACTTAACATTCGGCGTCATGAGGTTGTGGGAATTCTAGCGCCTAAGAGAGGATGAATTCCTATTTTCCCTAGAGAAGAATCCAACAGTAAAGGAAAGCACAGATTCAGGGACGGGAGATTATGATTGACAATCACCAGTGTAAATGAAACATAGCAGAGGTAGTGAAGGAGGTCCAGCAGGCACTGCTGGTATCCAACAGATAGAAGGAACTCGATGCCAGCCAGCATGAGAAGAAATGTTGTGGAAGAGCATCAGAATTCCGACCAAGACCCCCATGCAGAAGGCTGACATGGGAAGCAGTTGTAGTGTGAACGGTTACACTTATAGGGAAATCTACAATTAAAGGGTTTACAGAGTATTTTTTGCAATGATCAGAGAAAGTCCTGAAGTGCCTATTCCCTATCCAGTGCCAGGGCAAGGGACATCACAATATGGCTGCAAAAGCATCTGGAAAGGAAAGTGGAAGATCGAGATATTGTGCTCCACGTTGGAACCAACAAAATAGAAAAGTTTAGGGAAGAGCTTCTGCTAAGTGATTACCAGGAGCTAGAAACTACATTGAAGAGCAGGCCATCACGGATAATATTCTTGAGATTATGACCCGAATCATGTGAAAATTGTCATAGAGCCAAATAGATTAGGAAAATCAACACGTAGCTAAAGGAGTGGTGTGGGACACGAGCACCAGTACTATGACAGGAAGAATCTGTGCCACTGGGACGGGCTGCACCTTAAGAAGGCTGGGCCAAACTCCTAGCAGAATGAATATCTAAAGATATAAATAAGTCTTGAAAGAAATAAAAGGATCAGGAAAACAGTGTATTAGAAAACCTAAAGGAAGGAATCAGGGTAACTTAAATGGCCTGTGATGGAGTAAAGTTTTAGCGCCTGAAGGTTAAAACAAACTGATGAAAACAAAAAGAGAAGAAAATACATAAAC